>NC_060157.1:31742167-31781690 GCF_021292245.1 Micropterus dolomieu | reverse complement strand
GAAGTACAGGCACGGGGAACCAAGGAGACAGGGGGCCAGAGAGCCGGGGAACACAGGGGCCGAGGAAGCGTGGAGAGGCGGGGGAACAGGGAGGACGCCGTGAGGGAAGTCCAAAGAGGAGGGGGCCAGTGGATGAGCCCAGCCGAACGGAGGACGAGGGTGAGTGTACCTGGGAGGAAAACAGACAGAGGGACAAGGTTAGGGAAGACAGCAACAAGGTACAGGGTAAACGTGAAAAAACAAGAAACATGAAAGCCTGAACGTGGGGATGGCACCGGGTATGGAGCAACGACGATCAAGCAAGGATGGTGTGGAAAACCGGGGTTGAAATACAGGCTGGGATGAGGTTGATTACTGGCAGGTGTGGCAGGCTGACGAGGTGGATGATGGGTTGCAGGTGCAGGTAGTTGGCTGGGCTCAGGAGCAGAGGGAGAGAGAGCACACGGGGGAGAAAACACAGAGAGGTGGGCAGAGAACCGGAAACCAAGGAAAAAAGCAGAAAAACTGATAAAAAGTAGAAAAAAACCAGGACACTCACCGTCAGCCGGGCTGCCACCATAACACCGATATGTACATACTCCTGCATCCTTTGCAGTCTGCTCACTGCGCTATTTGTCAATGTGTCTATATTGTTTTTGTTCATACTGTGTATATTTGTGTTGTCTACACTGAAGTCTGTGTAAGATTTTATTTTATTTTTATTATTGTGATTTTGTATTATTGTATGAGTAAGCACATCGTGAGCAATGTACAATCCAGAGCCAAATTCCTAGTATGTGTACACATACCTGGCAATAAAGCTGATTCTGATTCTGATAAGCCTTTCATTGGTCCTGCACCTTGGTAGGTTATACTGTATCTACAACCATATGGGAGCAACCTGAACTCACTGAACAAGGGGTGGCCAGTGTCAGTGAGGACTGACTGGACCTAATTCCTGGTTTTGACTTTGTGTATTTGGATCGTTCAGATTTATGCCCGCAATTTCACTGCACAGTCTAAGTCTAACTGCTAAGATATGGGGTTGGATGCAGTTGAAGGCTGAAGAAAAATCAATGAAAAGCAACCTTACAAAGTTCTTTGTACACTCAAGATAATCCAGGAATACGTGGAGCAGCAAAACCCGTGCCTGCCCTATAAGCAATTTGGAGTGGATGTAATTTCATGTGGGTTGCACCTAAAATATCCTCTTCAATAATATTCTTGAATGTTTTCATAACGAGAGAAGTGAGCACCACAGGCCTATAGTCACTGAGGGATTTTGTTGCTTTGACGTTAGCTACAGGTACAGTAACAGAATCCTTCCAAAAGATGAGGGGCCCTGAAGATGAAGAGACTTTGTGTAGATGAAGGATAATATGTCAGACAATGGTTCTGCACAGTCGACCGCCAGTCTAATCTGGGCCAGGACTTTTCTTATCCTTCACCCTTGTCTATATCAACGTGGATCTCATTCTGCTCAGAGTAGAACAGAAATTAAAAATACACAAAGGAAGCTAAAGCTAAGCAACATGCATAAACGTAAGTCAATAGTGCAGTACTGTCTAAAAGTGAGTGTAACCATCTACTCCAAAGCACACAACATGATAAATATTCTACATAATAAGACGTTTTGGCTTATGAAAGAAAATACATTTGGTTTTATCTAGCCCTTTCCTGCCCTCTGTGTGACCCGACATTGCTTTCATAAGTCACATATTTGTTGACCTATTTTTCTTCTAAAGATCTTTAGGTTTACAGTACAAGTACACACATCAGCTTCTTCTGTTAATTTTTCACATTAAATTCAGCTGATTACAGTAAAATGCTGTAGTATATTATTCTTCAAAGGAAAATTAAGAATGAGAAGTGTGTGTGTGTGTGTGTGGGGGGGGGGGGGTTTGAAGAAAGACAGGATAAGAGACATTAGATCCAACTGTTCAATCAACGAGCTTTATGTTTCGCTCTGAATTGACGTCTCTAGGCTGTATGGGCAGAGTTTATTTCTGTTACTCTTGGAACTATTGATCGATGTATGTTGCTACACTGGCCAATGTTATACGCTACGTAAACAGAATAGGGTAAATCTATCTATGTTACATTCAAAGAATGAATCCCTATCATGTTACAATGTTGACTAATTATTATATATATAATTTATTGCGTGCACTTCCTGTTCTGACAGTGGAGCTTCCCAAAACACAAGGATGGACGAAGAAGGTGCCCACACAGGATTTAAACTAATTTAAACAACCTTTTATATGAAATGTTTTAATTGTGAATTGCACTTAACAAAGTGCATGCTGGGTTCACAAGATCAATTCAGAGAGAAACTCTTGTAAAGCTGCGATCAGAAGTTCCACGCAAATGAAAGGCAGTTCCAGAAGAGTATCAGAGTGATATTATAGGATTGTAACAGCTCCTAAATTTCTGTTCAGAAGGTACACACCTTGTATTTTATTTTGCACCAATAATATTTTGTGTATATATACTTACAGTAGAGTGATTGTGTTTGTAATATGTTTGTGAACATCAGTTGGAGCAAGGCTTATCTGTGTCAGAAGAAAAGCTTTGGGAGCAGTTAAAGTCTGACTTCAGAGCGTCTCTTAATTTCTGTTTGTGTCTCTTGTCACTCACAACTTCATTCAAACAACATTCAGCTGAAACATCAAACAGTCATGTCACAGGACTCTGAACCTGCAGCCATGCTGAGTGTGCATTGCTCCCCTGTGGTGCACAGAGCTGTCAGGTTGTGCAAAAAGCTTTGGCCTTTTTATCTTCCTCTAGTCTCAGCGCTCATTTGCTTTAATCTGTCTTGCCGAACAAGATTGGGTCAGAATCCCTTCCAGCAAGACCAGGACTATTTCCTTCCCGGGCAACAGGGATTTGTAGTCAGCAATCTTCTGACATCACCTTGAGAAAAAAAGCTCTCAGGCCTCCACATACTACATACCATGATGAGGTTAATAAGAAAGCCCGGTCCCTTCAATGCTCGTTCCTCTCTGCACCGAGCTCCGTTCCTCCAGAGACGATATCAAGCTATTCACTTTGAACTAGTTAAATCTGAACCATAATGACCCCAGAAATGTCTTAACAATCTGTTTCCCAGCCGCTCTGATGCGTCTCTGTGTTTGATGTCACCGCAGGAAAATGTGAGAAGTCAGCTGAGTGTTGTTCTTGGTGTCCAGATGGGGATGCCATTGATGAGGGGAGGTGTGGGGCGATATTAATATGCCATTTTTAAAGGCACAGGGAGGAGATGGTAATGATGGGGTGGTGTGTGTGTGTGTATATGTTGGGGAGGATGGGGGTTGTCGGTGGCTGTGAAGAGTTCCCAGTGGAACTGATTATCCCTATTTTAACTGACGACACTGGGGGGTGGGCAGGAAGCAGGGTTGGAGGTGGTGGGATGCTGCGGCTGTGAACAGCAGGCTAATTAATTACACATTGGCTTGTGGGAATATTCTGCCTAAATGCCACTCAGGTCCCTGTGAGGCGAAACACTTCACAACTCGAATACAGCACACACGGGGGAAAAGCACACACGCTAACAGTTAGCGAAGGGAACGAACAAAATTCTTCAATGTAATTTTGTATATGATTTGTAAAGATCACGTACATATGTCAAAGTGATCTATTTTATGAGGAAGATTTTTCCCACTTAGAGAGGGGGCAGGGTAACTTGTGGGCTGCTGCCTGTAAATCATTAGTTCTCACTAAAAACCTAAAAAACACAAGTGCATTGCCAGCACGGAAACATGTCAGATGATTAATCATCTACTAGCTGCTAGCTGTATGTTAAGCTAAGTAATGTGTACAGAGTGGGGATGTGCATCTCGGGTGTTTTTCTGTGTTTCCTGTTTTACTTTGTAGTCTTGTGTCATTGTCTTCTTTTACTTCCTGTCCTTGTGTTTCTGGGTTGATTGGTTGCACCTTGTTCTAATGTGAATCACCTGTGCCTCATTGTTTTCACCTCACCTGTGTATTTAAATGTTTTACTCCTTCCACTCTGTACCAGTTCATTGTCTCCACCACTGTCTCTTGTCAGTGGCCTGTACTACGAAGAGAGTTTAACCTACTCAGAATTCACTCAGGGTTATTAACCAAAGTCAGAGTTGACAAACACTGACTGCTACACTGGTATCAAACGGCACTACGACGGTGAATAAGATGTTAGTTAGTTGAGTCGTGTCCTTTCTTTTCAGGGAACCACATGGCTTCAACATCACTTGTCCACACACTGCTGCCGTGCATTACACCTGCAGTGGAAAATTATATTATACTTCGCAATCGAATTTAGCAATAAGGAAATACTTGTGATTTTACCTACAATCACCATATTATCATACACATTGCGACTTTAGAGACTTTGCCATGAACTGGGCAAATTCAGAAGAAAACTAGAGTGATTTGAATTTGCACTTTAATCTCAGGGAATTTCTGAGATTTATTACTGTAAATTTTCCACTTTCATCCAGGAAATTAAAATTTTGGGACACATTAAAAAGTCAGTCTTAATATGTGACAATATTTAGGATAATTCAATGAGCTACAGATGCGTTACATCTGACCCGTTCATAAATCACAGAGGCTGCAGGGATGCCTGTATGACCGTGATGCTGTTGTGTATAGAATAACTTCATTTCAGCTGCAGCCCAGTGGAAGTCAGAATAAAAATATTTGATCAGGTGGTGTATATTAATAGTTCTCATTAACACTGAGTACAGATGTGGTGTGTAGTCCACATTTACTGGGAAGCCACATGTTAACCATGAGCCATTTTAGAGCAGCGTAAATCACCATGGCAACAGACCTTGGGTAAAACCTGTTCACCTTCGTCGGCGTAGTAAAGGTTAATCAGAAAGTTACACCCGTTGTTTGGATTCATTCACGTTTCATGAGCTTCACTGTCACTAATTTTTTACCTCAACACAATTTTTATTCATAACAATGAGATTCTATACAATATGACACAATGTAAAAGCATAAACTATGCAAATCAGTATGAACAGAGTTTGATTTTATGTGATTGTATCAATAATAAATTAATTACTTTACGTATTTGTGTCTCTAGTAACTCTCTAAGCATCTCATTTAAGCACTTTTTTTTACTTTGTATCTGACAAAAGATAAATAATAAATATAATTATATTTGCATTTATCCATTTAGCTGACATTTTAATCCAAAGTGACTTACAATTTCTATATATGTCAGAGGTCGCACACCTCTGCAACTAGGGGATAAGTGTCTTGCTCAAGGCTCTCTGTCTCCAGTTACATTTTTATCAACACCACACACATTTAACAGTTAAACAGTTTTATTAAGTTGCAACACTTTGCTCACCAGTCCTGCTAGCTGTACCCGCTGGGGCTGGCTACAGCTGAACCCAAGGGGGAGGGGGAGATGGACATCTCCACACTCACACCATGTTACTGCCTCAGGTGAGTTAGTTTTTAGGTTACTCGTGCTGCCTGTGTGCTCTATAGGGACCCGGCCTATTAAGCGAATTGCATGTGCATTGACTCTTGAAAAATCCAAACATTTGGTTTGTAAGAATTGGAAGGAACACCCACGTACACCTAATGTGAACCTCCTCGGCCCCTGTAGTAGCTGACAGGCCACTGACAGCAGTGGAGAAATAAAAAGTTGTTACACTAAGACACATTCAACTGACAATGAAATTCAATTCAACAAAAAATACAAGTGAAAGTAAATGAAATCACCATCTGTAACCTCAAGAAAATGACAGAATGTTTGGTTTGCTTTACTCGATACTGTGTGATGCATACAGTTACGTTTTTTGTAGTCACAGGATCCTGATAGTATTTTGGCAACACTGCTGAACACTGAATAGTTTGCACTTACAGACTAATGGCCTGCACAGAAACCTGTTATTATAAAGCACCTGGCTGTGAAGGAGTTTTAGTTTTCTTTTTTTTGTTTCTCCATTTCTTCTGTTTTTCCACCTTGAGTTTGCAGCTTTTCCATTCTTCTTCTTTTCGGATGCCTGTGAGCGAGCACCACACCACAGTAGATGTGTGTTTTCTTTCTGTTTTTTTTTTCCACATACAACACGGCACCGTCCATTTCTCTAGAACCTGTTGTTTAAAACTCCATAGGGTACCTTCAATTAATAAATGTCTCTTCTGACCCACAAGCTACTATGGTGAGAGAAAGCAGGGCAACATGCAACAAAGGCCCCGTTTAAAAACTTACCAGCAACTTTGTGGTTAATTACGCCACCACTCTTTATATGAACAAATTGTAATTGCAATGGAAATGTACCTGAAGACTGCTTTTGTATTGTTTGGCAATCAAAACAAGATATCTGTCTTAGCTTTATATGAACTATGTGCTTATAAACCTTTCATGTTCTCTAGGAATAACTCATCCTCTAAGTTAAGGAGGCATAATTTATGTTAAGTGCTACAGGAGGGAAATAATTCAGATGTCAGTGAAGGAAAACCCCTTTTCCTGCTCTTGCTGTGAGGGGATTTTGGGGAGGATGTTGCTACTCTACTTAATCACTGAATGGAATTATGTATGAGGGCAGCTTTGCGGGTTCTTCATCATTGCAGAGCGATAACGCACATCAGCTGCCTTGCTGTAGATGCTGCCAATGTTCAAAGATGTTCTGGTAAGCATGTTTGTTTCGATGAGATGAGTCATTTGCAATACGTAAAACTAATTATAACCCTAATTCTGGGATAAGTGTTGATTAGTGCAACACACTTTTCTCTTCTCCACCCACGGTGAGGCATACAGCAAGCTGTCCTGTGGTATCAGACGTCCCCTGTCTGTGGGTGGCTGTTTGCTTCTACTGGCAGCCCACATGTCTGGAGGCTCCTCATGAGCAGTCTCACCTCAACCACAACCAAAGTGCCTGGTCTCCTTAGCATTAGCAGACTGAGTGTTTGTTCATCATACACTGAGGCCATCTGTATACTCCTCACAGAGAAGGCCGCTAATGCTAATGGCTCTGCTCTGTCTGTCTGTGTGGGTACACATGGTAAATTACAGGATCTGTACCTGAGTGTAGTCGCATGTCTTTAGCATGCACATGTTTAACAACAACAGTGTCATTATGTGTGTTGTGTGTAAAACTTGATCATTTACATGTTAACTGTGTGTATTGTGGTACATTTCTTGTCCTTTGTGTATATACATGTGTGTGTCCTCCACGTCAGAGGAAAATGAAATGAAAGGCAAGGCAAGAGAAGTCCGGCATGCATTCGGCACAGATTCTAACCATATGCTGCTTCAGCCCTTGTCTGGTTGGACCGAGGAGTCTGTACGCAATCCCCACATGACACCATGTCTGTGCTGCCTTTCCCAACACCGTCATATTAATGTGTATGTTTGTGTGTGGAGGCGTCTATTCTGAAGTGTGAATTAAAGCTTTTTTTATTTTCACACAAATAGCTCTGTGCTCAGACCATGTTGCTGCTGTCTCTCGGTCATGCCGCTTTGCTCTATACAACAAAAGAAAAATGAGGCCCTACCTTACTCAGTATGCCACCCAGCTTCTGGTACAGGCCATGGTTATCTCTCACCTCAACTATTGCAATGTCCTCCTAGCAGGTCTTCCAGCTTGTGCTGTGAAACCCTTACAAATGGTTCAGAACGCAGCAGTGCATCTGGTTTTTGATCAGCCAAAAAGGACCCGTGACCTCCACTGGCTACCTGTGGCCTCCAGAATCAAATTCAAGTCACTAATGCTGCATACAGAGTGACTACTCGGTCTGTACCATCTACCTAAACTCCATAATACAAACTTACATTCCTTCTCGGCCACTGCGCCACCTGGCTCTGCCACCTACATACAAAACAATCTCAGTCCCTGTTCTCATCTGTGACAACACGATGGTGGAGCAAGCTTCAGAGCAGGGGCATCCCTCTCTAACTTCAAGAAGCTCTTGATAACTCATTTATTCTGAGAACGCTTTCTAACACCCCTAACCTCTAACATGCACTTCCTGTGCCCTTCTTTTTCTATCCCCTTACCATTCTCTTGTATTATTGCACTTTTTGTTAACTCTTCCTTCCTTCCTTCCTTCCCTAGGTATTTACCCCATTGATGCCATATGTGCTATTAGCTCTTACTAGTATTTATTGCTGCTCTTACTAGTATGTATTCTCAGTTGTAAATCTCGTGCTGTATTGATGGTCTGTTGATGCTTGTATGTTGTTCCTCAAATGTAAGTCACTTTGCATAAAAGCGTCTGCCAAATGAGTAAATGTAATGCAAATGCTGCAGCATTTTTTTTGTTAAGATTTCAGGTGTTTTCATAAAGAAATGTCACAACTGTACTTGAGTAAATGTTCTTGGTTACCCTCCACCACTGCGCTCTGTGCAGGAATGGTGGTGGTTCATTTGGTAGATGAGATACTGCACAGTTCTGCACAGAGACGCTGGCACTGTAGGTGAGGCCTTGCAGCCTTTAGTGGAAAAAATAACATAATAGAAACTACACTTCCAATCTCTCTTCACCTTTCATGGGAAAAAGGCTTCTTTTGCCAACAGTGTACTGTAGCATTCATCATGCAGACTGGTGATGCCAGATACTGAAGGACTGACGGAAGGTGAAGGTTCTTTATTTCCATTTGATCTCTCTCATGTTGGATCTCCACCACAGAAGGTCTTTGATATCCTCCAAGAGGATGTCTCAGAGGAAGCCTTTTATGATAAGCCAAGCTGGGTCGACCCTGAGAGCGATGCATGTAACTTGCCACTAAGCCAGCCAGCGTGCTCATTTTCACGCCTCTTTTTCCAACTAGGCTGGGGTTTCCTTTTGTCTCTGTGTTTGAGTCCGTTTGCCGGAGAGACCAGCGAGTACACTTTGTTCTCAGTGTAAAAATATGGCACTGTGTTAGGAAATATTCCTACAGTTAGGCCAAGAAATCCCAAGGCTTTTCAAAAGAGCTTCTCAAATGTTTTCAGCTACAGAAGCCTTGGCAGGAACGTATATGTAATGTGTCTGTGTAGGGAAGGCTTTGTTCATTCACAGCATTCTTACGGAAGCTTCCACATTAAGCGCTGTGTGAGTTAGTGTGATTGTAATGGTAGTAGAAAACAGTTTCAGAGTTCATGGAATTATCGTAGGTATCATGAAATTAAACTATGTCTCTCTTGCCTTTAAACTCTGTCTGTCTGTGTCTTTAGTGAATTACATTTTGACCCCATGCTAATTGGGCTAGGGTAACAGGACATGGTGCATAGTAGGTATTGCTGAGAAAAGTCAAAGGAAGTTGGAGGGGAAGAAACATCACATTCGACCAAATACTCGAGGAGATCTTGGCTGTAGTCAAGCAGTTACAAAAAGAGTTTGCAGACTATTAGAATCAGAAATACTTTATTGATTCTTTCTCTTGATTTTTCTTGAAAAAATGGGAAGGGGACATCAGTTTTCTGCATTAAACCCATCCTATTTAGGAGCAATGGGCCGCCATCATATGGAGCCTGGGCAGCCGTTCGGGGTTCAGGGCCTTGCTCAAAGGCAACCTTCGGCATTGGACTTGATCTGGTGACCTTCTGTTTTCCAAGCTCAGTCCGAACAGACTGAGTTTATGTTATTAGAGAATTTTCAGAATAAATTCCATGTTTTTAGTTCATTTAAAAGATTCTGATTATTTTACTGTTACAATCTATAGATCATTTGCACCCAAGTCATGCTTTCATTTGTCCTATGCCACAATGGCTTATGACAGGTGACCCTGAAGTTCTCATTGTAGTGTATCACAGACATGTTTAAAGCCTGTATTGGTTAAGAATGGGCGTTAAGAATTGCCCACAGTAAAGCTGCGCCAATCAATTTATTTATATTGGATTGGTTTAGAGATCGGTGATTCTCAGTGGCCAGGCTGCAAACCAGTAGACTGCTGGTGGACTCTGCCGTGTTGGCTACCATTCTGCAAAAATGTTATGATTTCCCTCTCTTCCCCTCTGCCACCTCCTCCCCCTGTTAGCAACAAGTAAAGACTTAACTGCTCTTCTCGACCACACACCTCCGGTCAACCACAAAAACAACATTTTGGAAGTGATTGGATGTATGAATCACCCTTTTCACCCAACATTTACTCTGCACGATGATGAATTAGTTGTGAAAAAACATGACCAAATCTCCCACTGCGTGGTGAGTTCTACTTTACTTTACTCTCTTTGTAATATTTGGTGTTTAAAGCAGCGTGAGCTCCCTCCTGACACTATCCACACTTCTGACACATTGTGTATGACAAATAGTGCCTCAAAACAAAAAACTGAACACAGACGGAGCTTCTTTTGAACTGAAAATCAGTACTACAAGTCAACTGTATATCTACTTACATTATGCATGTAGAAAATTCAATAAATTCTCCAACACCAAGTAGGTTACCAGGAAACCTAGTTAAAGGTCTGTCCCATGATACTAACTGCTGTTAAATGATTGTTGCAGACAGAAGAGGGTACAGCTAAACACTCTTTTAAACTTACTCGCTTAAAGTCTGCAAGCATTTTGAAATGCTTTGAGCGGAAAGGTTCAGGACACTCTTAGTTGAGACGCTGTACATCCCCATCAGTGCTTTTCATTCAAACCACAGTTCACTTCTGCACCAAACTTTAAAAACACACCAACAAATGTTTTTTAACAGATCCTTGAAAATGTGAATGCATCCCTCACAAACACCACACTGCAGTTTCAGGATGTCTGGACACCTGCCTCGTTAAGATAAGATTGAACTCTGAGATTTCAAAGAGGGGATGTTCAATTCAGTGGAGGGTAAAATACACGGGATTTATCTGTCTGGTTTCTGGTCTACAGAGGAGGAAAGAGGGGGGAGGGGGCTGTACAGTCGCTAACAACACAATTGATGTTCAAACATGCAGAGGCAGTGCCATAGGGAAGGGACCACTGTCAGAATGTGGCCTTGATCAGTGCCACCACCACCATATGGCACCGCGATGTGCAAATATCAGCCTGTTTGTTGCCGCATAATGACCCAGGGAAGCAAACATTACTGATCAATCACAGGCTTGGATCGTCTTTTTTATCACTTATTGGATCTTTTTGACAAAAACAAAAGCACAGTACGTCAAAACATTGTTGACGGGCAGCATTGTAACATCCATAACATTCGTATATCAAACATCATATTTAGAATTATGGCCTTTATACAGCACTACTTAATTTGTATTTAAGTGTCCGTGTTTGATAGCGTGCACAGCAGAAGGAAAGCAAATCACATTCTGACAGCAGGAATGACTCCCACAAATCTCTTCTCCGTTTTCACCATCTTGCTAAGTCATTTCTCCATCTCAGCAGCAAAGTCAGTCTTTGTCTCGTGTGGGCAAGGAAGATAACAAACTTTGCCAAAAGACTATTGGCACTAATTTGAATGATCTTGACCATGTTTTTAAAGAGAGTCATTCGGAAGGCAAAGGCCATCTTGGTGGACCCTCGACACCCTCTTCTTGCAGAGTTTCAACTTCTGCCATCAGGGAGGAGGTACACTTTCCCTAGGAGGGCCAAATCAAATAGATATGAGTTAATTTGTTCCGTCAGCTGTTGGGTGGTAAACTGTAACAGAAAAAGGGCCGATTAGATGCTGTAAACCAATGAAAACAATATAATCTCTACTGAGCGAGATAGCTAGTTTTCCTACGCAAGGTTATAAAACAACAAATTATTTCAAAACCAAAACACAAAGAGAGCAGCACCCTTAGACCTAGTGAGACTAACACAAAACAACTACACAGATGTAGCGAAATCAGAATAAAGCTAAACATGGGCCCTATTTCTATAAACAAAGATAACATCAGTTTTTCCAAATAACACACATGTTCGGCATACAGTATTTTCAGACGCCAACCTGACACAGCGAGGCAAACCGAACAATGAAAATCACAGTTGCCCCTAGTGACAAGCAAACACTTTATTTAACCACAGTTGTCATCAATTGCCATCTCTCAATTGGAGGAATCCACCACCGGCCGCGCCAATTGTCATCAAGCCCAGCCCAACAGGTGGAGTCGACGTCATTTGGTCCAATCCTCAGCAGGCAATCCTACAGCTTATTAACATACAGCAAGCTGTACACCTTTCACTCAGAACACAGAAAACAGAGGCTACTAACACACAGGGGCGGTGACATTCCCTGGTAAAGTTTACAAACTGCTGATTTAGAACTACCAGAGTATGCCTGTACTGTTAGTTGTAATATTTAATTTGATTATATGATAGCCTAATTTTTCCAAATGTCTTTTAAAAAATATTCCCCTAACTGGAAGTATCTAAAAAAAGTCATATTATATCATCTATACAGTTAGGTTTATTTCATTTATCATGTGCAACCCATCTAAGTTGTCATCTGGGTCCACAGATAATAATTTCACTGTAAGTTTCTTGACCCTTAATTATTAATGTAATGTAATTTAATTAATTAAACTGAATTGAATTTGTTCTTATTTGTTTATTTTGATTCTTGTCAATCAGCACCTTTTGGATTTTATAAGTTGTTGATATATGCTAGAGTAACTGTAGAAAGGCTTTGGTGTGACTGCACACTTACACTTCCAGTGTCCATGGATATGTATTTTAACATTTGTGTTATGAGCACGACTGCAGCGAGAGCACTAGCAATAGGCATGTGTTATTTTAGTTACAGGAGTGTTGCCCTGGGAGTGTCTCTGTAAACATATGACTGCAGCAGTGCCCTCTCTCTCTCTCTCTGCCAGTTCAGCGTGCCAGACTTCATGCAAAGACATGAACGCTGTATGTATGTTGTGTTGGCGGGAGTGGGGGGGGCGATCATCTAGACACAATAGGAGCCAACAGATGTCTTTCTATCTCGTTCTCCCTCTCTTCCTTTCATTTGTCTCTGCAGTACGTAGGTGGAGCTCACTAGCAGAGACCAACACAGGCGGAATAAAACAAGAAAATGAGAGCAATGTGGCTCGGCCATTTTGCCATCCCAATGATTTCTTCACCTTTTTTAAGACTGAAGAGATCCTGTTGTTGCTTCTCAAACACCAACAGCAACACTGCAGTTTAATTCCTTTTTTGTCCTGCCCCTCATCCTCCCCTGTGACAGATATGTCTGCATGCTCAAAGCTTCTGCTTCTTTCATGAAACAAAGCAGATATCTTGGCAGTCTCATGTATGAAACAGCATGTGAACACCTGTAGGTGAGAAGAACTGCTTGTGCCTTTGCTGCATCTCTTACAGGAATGTGAAAGAAGCAGGCAGGATGATAAATGGTGGTGTCACAATGTCTCCAACGTTCTCACTACTACAGCACATGTTGAGTATTGTTTGCATGTATAGGTGGATTTTGAAAAATCAGCAGCAACATCCAACTCAGTCTCCTGTGGTACTGTTCTAATGTAACTACTTGTGTACTAGTGTTGATGTTTTTTTTTTTAACCTTGACCACCATCTTTCCCTAATATTAAAAAAGTAGGTGTACTTTTATCAGGTCTTGGATTTTGATAATTCTACTGCAAGTCTGTTAAGTCACAATTATTCATTTCAATCAATATACAGCGGAGCTGAGCGGGAAGCGTCCCCAGCATGTTGTGTATCTGCTCTATAAAATGTATAAACCTGCTGATTCCCCCCTCCCAGCCTCAAGTTCATAAAATAGTTTGACTCTCTGTGCAAAACACAGCACACACGCAAGATCAACCAGCTGATGAAGACTGCCTCCATGTTTGTTTCTGTCTGAAGTCACGCAAGATTCTGTGAGATCCCGCCACTCTGAAACTGCTTAGTATAAACGCAGAGTGTGTGGTCCTGCGTCTGGATTAAACTGTCTGGTGAGTGAATTCTTCAGATTAAAATATTAAAAATCTGTTACTTTTGTCGTTATGTCAGTGGTATCCCACGTTTTTAACATGAGTTCAGATTTGAAAATCCTTTAATGTGCACCATAAAAAAATAGAAACATGTAAGAAATATGTATACCACATGTAGTAAGTCGTAGCTACATTTACATGCACTTCGTACAAAATGTAATCCATCTTTTAAACGGCACATGTCTTTGGCTGCCTTCCTGCCGCCTGCAGTAAAGTTGACGACCACCCTCCCTCGACTTTCCATCCATTCACAGCTCCTCTGTCTCCCTCTGCACAGAGCGTTAGAAACAAACAGCATTATACCTCCTCCTCCAGTGCTAACGTCTGGACCAGAGCCAGTGTATCCAACCAACCCCCTCATCCTCCTTCCCCCTCTCTTTCCTCCTCTGATCACAGGCTCCTTGCCTGGAGGCACTCCAAGAAGCAGGGGAGAGGGAGGGGTGGTCATCGCAGGGCAGAATGAATGACCCTCAGCCGATCCGAAGCCTGAGGGACTGTTGGCTCACTGATGGCTCTGTTCAGGATGTCCAGACGCAGATGCTACAAAAGTTTGCAGGGAGAAGACACGGCTTCCAGGACGGCCCCTGGCAAACCCCAAGGGGGGAGAGAGGAAATGTGTAGGCCATGGCTTCATGCACTGCAAAAAAAATGCGGGTGACTTAATCTTTCTTCTGGTAATGTTTACTAAAAGAATCTTACAGTACCGGCAGATCATAGTTTACATTTTAATAGATTCCACGTAGTTTATGTTAATGACTTCTTTTGAGAAATCTTTGAGGCAGCTGTGTGTTAGCAGCCCAAGAAGTGGAACAGATGGAAAACATTGATGGCTACTTCAGTACATTACATACAAGTTTCATATTTACAGATCATTCCAGCTAATAGGGGATTTTAGTAAGATAGCATTTAATCCCCAAGCAATCATTCAGGATAGAAAATTTTAATAAAAAATCCTTAATTTTGCTAAAAGGTTTTTATGCTCGCTTGAGGTGGTTTTTGTCTTTGTCGAAAAAGAGTAAATGCGCTAAATGGGAGATGGAAACACTTTTTCCCAATACGTTCTGACGTAGCGAACTTGTAACTCACGACTGATCAACTGTTTCTGCTGTCGGCGTCTTGCCCGGTTGTGCGGACTTCTGCATGCCTGCCGAGAATTTGCAACTCGTGGCTGCTAACTTTCATTTGTGCTGATGCAAATCTCGGCTGGTAGCCTTCATCATCTGTTCTGCCGAATTATGCATTCACTTCTTACAGGTCCTTTTCAGATACTTTGCTCTGCAAACTGATCAATCAATCAATTATCACCGCATATTTTTGCTGAATCTCGTATGCTACTTCTGAGTGTAATAAAATATTAAAGTCTCGAAACATTCATAAAATATATACTTCTATCATTTATCACCATTGATGATCCCTACAAAGGATATTATAGCGTTTAAAAGCATTATTTGGAGGTGCATGTAATTCTTGGCAGGCATGCAAACCAGCTGATGGAAATGCACATGTCGCAATTTCTTTTTCGTTTTTTTTTTTTGCGACATTTCAAAAGTATGCTTAAAATTTGCATGCACAGTAGTTGCGTATGGCAATGACAGCGTGGTTAAGGTGACAAAAGCACTGTGGTGGAGGGTGGTTAGCTCACTTGCTAGAGCGCACGCCTCATGTACAAGGCTAAGTCCTTACTGTTTGAGTCCGGCCTGCATCCCTTTGCTGTATGTCACACCCTATTCTCTTCCTGTGTCCTATCGCTATCCACTGTCCTGCCTCTCAAAATAAAGTCAAAAATGCCCCAATTAAAACACTGCATTAAGGTTGTGGAAAGATTGTTATTATTGGAAAATTCTGCAACTTATGTCCAAAGTTTGCCCTTTGTGACTGCAGTTTGAATCCTATCACAGGCCTGCCGGTTTTTCCTTTTCCAATATGTATGTAGTTCCTTGGGGTCTGTTTTAAAATGTTTCACTGTTGCATTTCAAATTTCTTTTCCCAGCTTGTTAAAGATTTGTCCAGCTGTTTCTGTCTCTGATTTAACTTTGACATGTTTTGACAATGCAACGTGATGGGCAGCTTTGATTGTGGGTTTGCTTGTTTTATGTGTTGACAGCATATCTTGTCCTCACAAGTTTCTTGATTCCAGACCAGAAACTATAAGCCGATGATCTCCTGCAGAGAACTTGTGGTAATTTCAGGTGGTCCACCTTAAATTCATCTGAGCACAAAATAAGTCACTTGCTAAGTTTACAATCTTTTTGCAGTGTGTCCATCTGGGCCCACTGAGCACTGCAAGAGAAACTGTCGAGCCATTCAATGGCACTGCGCCTTGCCCAGCAGGGCTTTGTATCAGAAGTGGCCCAGTCCTGTTTTGTCTGACCCACAATTCACTGGGACGGCCCCAGAGACAGTAAATATCCCTGCCAGAGAGCATGAAAAAATCCACCAGGCTAAACCAAGTTTACCACATAAAGGAGACATGGACAGCCATGTGAAAAGGAATTTTTATGCAAAAAAAGCTCAAACCACATGCGCACATGCATCTCGGAATAGATGTCTTAAAAGAATAGACATCTGAACACTTCCACACAAAGACACCAGTGACGGCCTCCACTCACTCATCCTTAATACTTCCCAAACGCTGCCAGCACCCCAAGGAAATAACATGTTCATTCAGTTCATTTCAACAGAAAGTTCTACAGCTGTGGGTCTGTTAGCAACTAAGCTCTCCATAAATGCGTTAATGTTGGGTATAGCTGAGCACTTGTGTTGCTCCTTTCTGAATTAAAATCAGATTTTGTCTTTTTGCTCATCAGTATGAGGTATGAACCAGACAGACAGACATGGGCCTCTGCAATTAAAGATGAGCCCTGGATGCAACCATTTCTCTTTTGGCTTCACAGCCTCTGTGACATGTTCATAGTTGTTGACCCAAAGGAGTGCAGCTCTTCAAACTTGATAGAGTGAAAGAGGAAAAATAATTTTGGTTCATGCAAGGTTGCAACCCTATAAACACTAGAGCCCACACTGGGAAAATCACTAGAAGGCTAACACTGGGGATCAAGACAGACTGGTGCAGGTACAAATGGGACAAGGGTATTTATACACCAGGGCAGAGAAAAAAACTACGCACAGGTGTAGCACATTAGGGCAGGGACTGGTAATCACACAGGGCAGGAGGGAAGACAAAGACCTGAAAGGAGACAAGATGGTGAATGCCAACAAAACAGGAAGTGGTTGCAGACAAAAAACTGAACACATAACCTTACTGCACTGGGTGTGACACTTGGTTAGGTTTAGGAAAAGATCGTGGTTTGGGTAAAAATAACAAATGACTAACAATAAATGTTGACTTTTTGTTTCACACGGGAAACAAACACTGGGCTCCAGGGGTAACAGTCCCGTTTCTGACCCATCCATCCACTCCAATCACCTCCTTACTCTGACTTTTCTGTTATTTACACAAGGCCTACTTTTGGCATTGAACAATGGCGCTATAGGTCTTCCCCCAGTGTGTTCGTACCAGACCCCGAAGGATGGCACCCTGGCAAAGAGAACGGGCGGATAATATGGTCATGGTAGGAAAAGATTATGGTCATGGTAAGTAAACTATGATTAGGGTTAAATAAAAAAACTGGTTAAGCGTAGGAAAAGTTATTAAATAGGCGAATGTAAATTTCATATTTACAACAGAACAGCAATACACAAAGGGAAGTTGGCTTTGGATGTAAGGTACTGTGAAGGGTAAATCATCCAACATGGATAAATATCCTTGGTATACTGGTTTGCAGTTGGTCCCTTGCACCTCCTTCCCAATCGTCTGTTGGAGGACAGAAATATAGTATAGTAGGGCAACATCATTTTGAATGCAAACTTGTGTTCCTACACTGCCGAAGATGTTATAGCATACAGTGTGTAAACCACAGATAATAGCTGTTTGTTCATGGTGTGTGAGAGCAGCAGCCTGACTACAAACAGTGCTGCCAGACCACCAGGCTTTGAAGAAAAGCTCTCCCCTGTGAGCCAGCTGTATATCACTGAATCAAAACAGTCTGTCTCTCGCACACTATCTCATCTGTTTCTGTCTCTCTGTCTGTCTGCCCATCACTCCGTCTGTTTATATCCTCTTATCTGCTCATCGCTGAACGCCTGCCTCTCTCTGCCTCTCACCTTATAGATCTCTCTCTGGTGTTGAGTGCATTTCTTGCAGTGGGTAAAGCCATCTTTATATTTGGAGACTTGAGTTTACCACATTTTAGCAAGATACTGTAGATCAAACTGATTGATCACACGTTAAATGAGAATAAAAACATCTGTCTATGTAATTGGTATGAGTTTAGTGTTTCTTCAATTTAAAGTTTGATGTTAGCAGCACATCAGCTCATCGTCTGTGACCCCACCATCCAACTCTATTCCCTATCACCACACTTATCTACTCTTGTCCTTAATCCAGCTCCTCTCACTCTTGATGGGAAAACCACTGCAGCTCAGAGACAGGTCTACACATGCCCCCCCACCCACCCCAGACTCTCTTTCTCACACACTTATACGCACCCCCCAGGGTATCTGGCTAAACGGTCATGGGAAATGCCTGTAACCACGCCACAAAAAGTTGCTCTCTGCTCTCTAATTGCTGGAGTTCAATGGAACATTTCAGTAATTTTCCACCATGTTTTTTTCTTAATGTGTACTTACACCTATTTTCTACTTGCACAATGTAGTGTGACGTACATCTATTTAAGGGAGGACACGTCTGTTTACTTACTGTCAATTCTACAGTACTGTATATATCGTTAGTTTTTGTACATTTTCTTAGTGGATTAAGCTGTGTCTCAATTCGGATGGTTCCGTTAGTACACTACTATGCCGTACACTGTGTACAATATGTAAATATCAACAGGGTAGTGTTGTCTCAGATCGAATACAGATGTGGTTCACTTTCCAAGCTTGTTCTTCTTATTTTTAATGGCAAATTGTTACCAGGCAGATAATTATCTCCGTATTTTAACCATGATTGCCACCCACCAGAATAACTGACAGATTTATGCTAACTTGCCATCAATTCATGTTTCATTAATAATTAATAAAAACCAAGATACCATTACAATCGCAACCGCTGCAGCTTCCTCAACCACTATTTTAAGAAGTTTGAAAATACATTGGTGGTCCCTCCCCTTCTGCTACGAAGCCAAGATGGTGACTGTTGAGAGTGAGAAGTGTCCAGCGTTCCACACTCAACTTTTTGACTGTTATGAATGCACCATCTGCATAAAACTGCATTCTGTGACACAAGAACAGCAGTATTATAACTTACAATTGTGAGTTTTCTCCTCCGACATATCCGCTTTTAGGTGCGTTCTGGGATACTTTGCTATCCAAAGTCCACACAAGTCACCACCCCATGCATGCTCGATAAAATGGGCGGAGCAAGAACACATCCGGGAATCTGACTGTACTGGCTAGATGCGGAAATTTGAATTGGAACAGTATATGGGCTGCGACTGATGACATTTCATAAGTACAGACAAGACCACAGATTGAGATGTAACCTGGTCATCTCACATCTCCACAATGGTGAAGAAAGCTCAGAAACGACTGTATGTCTTGAGGAAGCTTAAGAAGGCCACATTCCCACCCCAAGTTCTTGTCAGCTTTTACAGAGGAGCAGTAGAAAGCATCCTGACTGGAAACATCACTAACATGGGATGTGCACGGCCCAGGACCGGAGGGCTCTGTAGCGGGTGATTAAAACTGCTCAGGAGATCATTGGTACCCATCTCCTGAGCATCAGCGCTATCGGTGAGGTGAGGTGCCTACACAGAGCCCAAAGGATACTAAAGGACAGTACCCAAAACTCAATTTCATTCTACAACTTGTTGTATTGTGACAATAAACCTACCTACCTACCTACCTACTTTAAAACAAGATATATACTGTTTCTCTGATACAAGGCTAACAGGGAGGTAATCTTGAAAATATGCGTGAAAACACCCAAGTCAGAATATCAAGAGGTTTTCCTGTTATTCCCATTCTGCTGACATTGGATGAATGCTGAACCGCTAGCTGTTTCACTGTATAGGCTACTGTAATTGTAACAGCGGCAACTGTGGCTATTAGCTAGCTAGATCCCATGAGCTTTTGTCTAGGCCACTAAAAACAATATTTTTAGTGCTAGCATTGCATTACCACACTAACACTGCCGTCATTAGACCACACAGCTTCATAGAGCCAAAGTCACTCTTCTTCCGCCCCATGGGACACAACATAGATTTGATCCTGTTTGAATTGTGCCCTGAATTATACACATGATGTTTGCCAATTAAAGGATCATTTAAGTCAAGAAAGTTCAGAAAGTAGCAGTTTGTCATAAAACAGTATTAGTTTTGTGTGAAACCACTCAATGAACTATATCTCTTGTCTTGCACAATATACATCACCAACATGTTAGCACTGTAATTCTACCTTACGTTCATTGTTTGCTTGCTACTAGCTAGCAAGCTTAGCTATGTTCCACGCAGAGATGTATCTCACCTGTGTTTAATCTGACAACTCCTGGTCCTTTTATCACAGTTATGACGTCACATACGTGACTTTTGGGTTTATGGTCTTTGTAATTATGTATTTTCACACTTTTAGTTTTATGACAAAATTTTTTCAAATTATATTTTAAATTAACATACATCATGTGTGTAATACAGGGCACAATTCAAACAGGATCATAACAGTTGTCTCTCACCATTGACTACTGTACATAAGTTTTCTGAAATAAGGTCTCTATTGTTAATGCTATTATTGCAGTGACTAACGTCATTAGACCCCACAGCTTCATATAGCATATAAGGTAAGTTCACTGGGTAGGAGGGGGAAGGGTTAGCATGCTGCACAGATGGTCTGTAATTTCACTTTACCCACAGTTATCTATGCCCGTTATGGTTATGCGACTGGTGACAATTACTGTGTTTTAATTCACATGCTATTTACCCTCTTCACCATCGCTCTCCAATTTCGTTTGGTCCTTGACGCATTTGTGGCTCATTGTCCGCTTTCCCCTTTCTATCTGCCCGGCTTTTCAGTCTGATCTGTCTCTCCACCCTCTTTTCTCCCTGTCTTTCTTTGTCTTTTTAATTCTTTACTCCTGACCTGTTCGGGGCCTCGTCTTACTGCAACCCATCATCAGTGGAGCCCTTCATACGACCAGCTTTTATACATTCATAGATTTAGGTACTGTGTGGCTTTTTCCTTACTATTTAAGTCTTTAGTCCAAATCTGTCATATTCGGTTTCTGTCAAACTCTACTAGTGACCCTCAGCGCTGTCATATTTCCATTCAGTATGCTGCATTTCACATCCAGAGGGTGGAAACATTAGAGTCTGTCGCTTCTGTTTGCTCCATGAACTCTGACCTCAAAGTGTAAAGCTTCACCTTCACAAAGCTGACTCCCCTCCCAGGGAAGTCAGAGCAGAGTCACATCAATTAGACAGCTCTGGTTGTTAATTAGCTGGTTAATGAGTCAGAGGGAGGTGTGTAGCAGAGGACGAGGGGAAGAGAAACAGATTTCTACTGGCTTCTGTTTTTCCTCCCGTTCATTTGAATGTGCTATGGCTGCCTACCATTAGCAGGTGGAGTTTGCTTAGTTGCCTGGCAGGCCTCAGTGGTCTCAGTAACATCATTTATGATGGAAACTTCTGTCTCTGTTCAGAGATGGTCTCTGATGTCCCCCCTGATCTTTCTTCATTTGTCTACTGACTCCTGGTTTGATGACCTTTGTCCTTAAAGGTGCTTTAAGACAGCCAGCTGCTGCTCTCCTGAACGTGCACAGCTCTCTGCAAGCGTTTATGATGGTTCAACTTTTTCAACTTTAAGCTGCAGCTGGCTGTGACCATGGCAAATGACACAAGAGCGAATATTACTTTATCTGAGATCCGTTAATGAATTCAACTCTTCACCTGCAGAGAACACAGAACAATGAAGAAAAACATTATTGCAACAACATAACAGCTTCAAAGTCTGATTATCCGCTCTGGAACAATAGAAAACTTGAATTATACTAGCAAAACCTGCTATATTCATCATGTCATATTGCTAACCATTTCCCTGAGACTAGCTGTAGCGTACAGGCTGGTAGGATGAAAGAGAACAGGGGGCATGGGAGTAATACCCTGCTACAACAGTTGGTCTGAAAGCACCTTCAGGGTCCATTACAGTGCTACTAGTGGTCCTGTTGCTTTAGCAGTACCTGTCCGTCTTTACACAGAGACAGGGGTTATGATTTAGTATTTTTCTGGAGTCTCCATTGCTCAGGGCCAAGAAATAGTTCAGCACATAACCGCACATAAAAAGGCAAGTTGTCATCATGTGTGCAAAGTGTTTGTGAGCTTTAAAGGTGCTGGCAGGTGGATTTTGTCACTGTTGGATGGAGCTAGTCTGGCTGTTCCTCCTGTCTCCAGTCATTATGCTGAGCTAAGCTAACCAGCTGCTGGCTCCATTTCCATATTCAGCCTACAGACATGAGAGTGGGTTTAGTTTTCTCATCTAAGAGTCTGCCAGAAAGCGAATAAGCGTTTTTCCCCAAAATGTCAAACTATTTACTTTGAGTGCTAGTTTAAATGCTGTTCTAACAGTTTGGCGTATTTATAATCCCAAGAGGATGATTTTGTCTATTGTAAATAAGAAATGTCAAATCTAATGGACACATTTACTGAGCACATCCACGCTCCTCAAAGGATGAACCCTTTCCATGTTGGACACTCAGCACGGGCTTACATAGTTATTTCCACTACTAGTAACGGTTTCACTTAGCCTGCCTTCTGCCTCAGTCTGTCTCTATGTAGCTGCAGCTAATAATTTGTTTGGTGTGCTGCCTGTAGCTGTTATCCAAGTGTGATTCTGGGCCAAAGCCCTTACAGAAACCTTCCCTTTGCCTGTGTATACAGTGGAGACAGATCTATAATTCTGTGCTAATTCAACAACTGAAGGATCCCTGGTCTCTGGAGTTGCAATAACGTGTGTCTTATTGAGAATCTGTGACATTTCAGACATTCTGGTTCCCCTGTTTCTTTTGCTTTCTCTCTAGATTGCATGCTTTTTCCTCTTTCCAGCTCAGTAATGTCTAATTAGCTTACCTTTTCTGGCCTTGAGGTCTTGTGTCCCCTTCTCCCTCTTATCTTCTTCTTCCTCTCCCTCTTTTCCCTATCCGGCCTGTCTCAGGAGACCATCAAGCTTCGTCTGTGACTCAACCCAAATCCACTGAGAAAGGTCTTCATTAAAAAAAAACCCAAAACACTGGGCATATTCTCAATATAAAATTAGACCTGGGAGTGATTACACCACTGTGGTTTGTGGTTAACACCTTTTGTTTTCTGGGTCTTCTCATCAAAGCGGACAGCAACAGTTTGTCGTGTGTCCATTCTTCAAGAAGCAATTTGTTTGCATTTACTGCCAACTCCATAAAGATGATGTGAATGTTTGACTGTGAGGAAATCTTTGCTTGCTGCTTTGGTGCAGTAATCTAACTGCACAGTTGGCTCGATATCACAGCATCTTTCATTGCCAAAGGGAGGTACGGCAGCACAAACAATACATGTCTATGTTGTTGCCCAGTATCTGACAGCTGTGTAAACTTACGTGCATGAATAGACAAACTCATAATGGAATACAAAAATACACACACACACACACACACACACACACACACACACACACACACACACACACACACACACACACACACACACACACACACACACACACACACACACACACACGCGCAATCTTTTTCATATCACAAAAGAATTTTATCCACGAGGACCTTCGATAAATAATTTCACTGCAGCTTTTTCTGCTGGTTTCTAAATATGCACAATGAGTCGCTGCTCTTTATCTGCTGCAACACTGATGGAGAGATGGTTCCCCCATTTCACATCTCAGGATCTCCACTTCAGTCCTCTCACGTCTGTGGGAAAATCCTGTGGTTTCTGTTGAAAAAAGAAGCAAATGAAAGCACATGAACAGGAACTTTAAATAATTAAGAGCAGTTTGAGCCAGTAAAGCTGGACCTAAACCACAGGTCAGTGGTTACCAGTAATCATGAGGTGAAGATATACTTCTGTGAGGAAATAATCTTTTATATCCCACTAATTATTTGCAAGCAGTAGACAACTTTAAAATATTTCTGGGTATTATCTTCTTGTTTCACAGCATGGAAAACATAATTTCCATGAGAATCTTAATGGAAATCTGCACCAACTGACTGACATGACCATCATTAATCCTCACCACGGGAGGGGTAACAATGAATCAAGGACTACCACACTACAGTATGAAAGTACAGTGAAGTATGAAAATATTTGAAGCAAACGATCGTTTGACAAACGTCTCTCATCTCACACTGTCAAATCAGGGCTTGTCTTGTATGTGTTTACATGTACAGTGTAGATGTTGAAATTTTCATTTGGCCATCCTGCAGCTAAAGATTAGGCATCTTAACCTGATAGTGGAAAGATTCATAAATATTCTTTATATAGTCTTGTACAGAAAAGGTGTTAGCATGTATGTACACTCACTTCACCTGTCTATTCATTTAGGGATGAATTTGAACATGAATGAATTCAAAGTCCAATTCAGAGAAATGGAAGCTCTAATAAAACTGGGTTGAGAGGCATTATACAAAGTAAATATAATAATATTCTGCTGCACTGACCTCACACTGATATTTCACAGTGACAACATAACAATATTAAAATTCACGTTGTAGTCAGTTTCATATGTGGGGCAAAATTTAAAGTGTCACATGTCACAAATAAAAGACACAAGTACTATTCAAGCAGTATTAGTATTGCATGTCCATAAAGGTGGAGGAGTCACAAAATAATGATCATCTGTATTGGCTACATACAGTTTTATACACACAGTACAATGCATGCAGAAATTGCTCTTTGCATTTGCATCTGAGCTAATGCTGGAAGAGGCCACTTAAAAAAATAATCATAGCAGCAGAGGTGAAAGTATCCTGTCCTGTCCACAAACCGACATTTCCCATAATACAACCAATTTACAACTAATTTTTTCAGGGAGGGTATTTTTATTATACCCTGTCTGGTAAATGCATTCATCCTTAAAACCCACAGCCCCTGTTTGTAACGGAGTTCCTGTTATAAATTTCTAAACCCAAGCTAGATTAAACGAGATAGCCTACCTACCTATCCCCTCCTCTGTTTCATCCTGCACTTTCTCGCCCTCCATTTCTCTACCTCTATTCCTTAACATGGACTGTCCCTGGTTCAGCCCAGCCTTGTGGAAGCTCAGATAACACTGAGACGCCCTTTCAGTGTTTATCAGAGCAGTCGGTGCTCTATCTGCTGCAGCACAGGCAGAGGAGAAAGGGATGCTTATCTCCACTTCAGTGTTAACATGAAGAACTAGCTCAACACAGACCATAACGAATGCATTTTTTAAAGTTTTTAATCGATCTGACCTTCATGTAAATTTAAAATAGAGAGGTCAATAACCTGTTTTTTTATTTGTTCTATTTAAACATTTAAAAAATAATTTAAATCTCTTAAAATCAAGATTTCCATAATTTTAATGGGTCAAAGAACTGGCAAATGTGATGGCCCTACACGGAATAATCACCACCTCCAAAGAGCTTCTTGGGCCTCTTTTAGCTCATTATTTTGGATTCACAGCCCACAACTTTACTGTTTTGGTTCTCTCTGCTGTCATCAACCTAGTTTCTAACCCAGGAGGTGGTGGAGACCAAAACAGAAGATGAAATTGTAAAAATTGGATTCCAAATGAACACCAATGTTGCTCCATATATGCAGTAACAACTTTATAGGGCAAGAATCTGGTTGCATTTACAGCTTAGCTCCCCCAAAAAATTACTTAAAGCAGTCTTACAAAGTACTAAAGGTATAGCATGGATGCATGGAGCCACACAGTGCACATATTTTTCTATTAACAGTGTTCACCAGTATTCAACCAATATTTTCTGAAGGCCAGTAGAGTAGAGAAGCACTCATGGATGATTTAATAATATGGTAGCGTTATGATGGGCTATGGTCATTAGTTATACATTTCTCACCTTTAAGACTCCAGAAAGAAGCATAATTCAAAATTCTAGCTTAGCATTGTAGTGTTCTGTTTAAGATAATTTTAAGCTGAGTGAGGTTGAATAATGAATGCTTCACAGCGCATGCATCACAGTACTCCATGGAATTTGTAATTGACCTCCTACATTTTTAAACAAGGTCTCCTTCTACTTCACGCTGATGCTTTACCTTGATTTTTTTATTTGACCATTCTCAGGTCAAACACTTCTTGATGTCCAAGTTTGTGCAGCAAGTATCTGAAGCAGTTAGATGGGAACCTTGAAACTGACTTATTATTGATGGGACCACCCAGGAACATCATATCTGAACTTAAATAGAAGTCTAAGATCTAGCCTTAATGTAAGAAATACATTAAACACAAAATAGGCTACTAAAACTGTCTCCTTACACTTTATATAAATGGCTTCTTGACATGTCAGACAGGAGCTGATGACTGGAAGTGTCACACATGAAGCCACAACATCGTGGCAATTTCACCATGTGGTGCAGAGAGACCAAGTTCCCTTGCAGGTGTCCCCCACTCACTCTGTGATTACAGCAGAAAGCTGCTGCAAGGCTCAAAAGAAGCTAAAGAAAATGTGTGAATAGAAAAAAATGTGGCTGCTGGACCAGCTTAAGTTACACGAGACATATTTTAAACTGTATGTTGTGTTACGCCCTGAAGAAAAGAGGGCTCTCGTTCCTGGGGCTGAAAAAAAAACATTCCTTTCATACAACCTATGAATGTTCTCTCATCTTTGTGTTGCATAACCTTAAACATAGTTTATATGCTATAACCGCAATCTGAAGTATACCATAACCATACTGTAATATGCCCATGCATTAAACGTAATCTGGGATTTTGCATAATCATCCAATGTCACCATTCTTTCTGGCAACCAACAGAATAGGCAAGTCAAGTTTTTTTGTGCAGCACATTTCAACAACAAGGCAATTCAAAGTAATTTACATAAAACACAAAAGCAACATAGGGAAATATATAAAAAGACATTGAAATACAATTTTTAAAAGAGTTTAATAGAAAATAAAACAGGACAGTAAAATCTACAGTGCAGTGTGCGTTATTATTTTATTTTTATTATTATTATTATTATTTTTTATTTTTATTATTATATTTAGGGGCGGCTGTGGCTCAGGAGGTAGAGCGGGTTGGCCGTTAATCGGAAGGTCAGCGGTTCAATCCCTGGCTCCCCCTGGTTGCGTGACAAAGTGTCCTTGGGCAAGATACTGAATCCCGAATTGCCCCTGGCGGCTATTCCGCCAGTGTATGAGTGAGTGTGAGTGTGAATGTTAGTTTCCGTTGGAGCACTTAGGCTCAGTGAATGCAGATGTAGTGTAAAAGCGCTTTGAATGGTCGAAAAGACTAGAAAGGCGCTATACAAGTACGGAGCATTTACATTTATTAATCTGCAGCCTTAAAATTTAATTAAAGGCAAGACAAGGCAAGTTTATTTGTATAGCCAAGTGCTTTACATTAAACATGAAAGCAACATAGGGAAATTGAAAAAATACACATTAAAATATAATTATGGTGAACTAGAAACTAAAAAGGATTAAAAAATAATAATAATAATAATAATAATAATAAACAGGGTAAAACAGGACAGTAAAAGTTACAGTGCAGTGTACAATCAGGGTTAAAAGAGTTGTGTGATTACCTATAGACACAAAGTAGTCCCTGTCCTTTAAGTAGGATTCAAACCAGTTTAGTACTGTGCCAGAAAGTCCAACCCAGTTTTCAAGTCTGTCTAGTAATATGTTGTGGTCAACCGTGTCGAGATCCAATAATACTAAGACTGAAATTCCGCCACTGTCAGTTTTTAAATGGATGTCTGCGAAGACCTTAATAAGAGCCGTCTCAGTGCTGTGGTGTGGTCGAACTCCTGATTGGAAGACAACAAAACAGTTATTCAGCGCCAAGAAAGCACTAAGCTGTTGAAAAACAGCTTTTTCAATGATTTTACTTAAAAATGGGAGATTTGATATGGGCCTATAATTGCTCATTAATGAACTATCTAGATTTCTCTTTTTTAAGAGTGGCTTAATGACTGCAGTTTTCAGGGCCTGTGGGAAAAAACCTGAGAGGAGAGACATGTTGACAATAGTAGATGTGAGGCCATGCATTTAGAAACATTTTTGAAAAAACCTCAAGGGAGCATGAGGATTTCAGATGTTGCATTATGTCCTCCACGTTTTTATGGTTAATAGAATCAAATTGTCTCATGCTAAATTAACTGTTTTTAGGTGGACACAGGGGCAAGACATATCCTGTTACTGACATGGAGGCACTGATTGCTTGACTAATTGTTTGAATTTTGTCTGTGAAGAAGGAAGCAAATTCTTTGCAGGCCCTGGTGGATAGAAGTTCAGAGGCTACAGACACAGGACGGTTGGTTAGCCTGTCGACAGTAGCAAACGAGGCACATGCATTTTTAAGGTTCAGTGTGTAATATTTCTGAGGATCTATTGACAGGAATGCAATATAAGATCCGTAACTATGTTTTCAGTAGTGTAAAAAGACCTTATATAATAAACCGTTATGTTTTAATTACCTTAGAATGAGTCATTTCTATTTACATAACCGCGGGTCCCCCCTTCCATAGACATCGCCACGTTGCGTCTTCATGTTTCTACAGTAGCTGAAAACGGACAAACAGCTCTACAGAGCGCATTTCATCACTACGTTATTCTTGTTCTACTTCTGGTAGAATTCAGGCAGTGTAGACACTCATCACTATGTTGAACACGTACATTAGAAAAAGAAGATGCAGTAATAATATACTGCAGGGCTCGGCAAATAAGTTTGCATCAGAGATATATCGACTTCCATTGACATATTGTTTCACTTGCTCAGTTAGTAAAATGCAGGATTTGCACCTGGAGGTTTGTGAGTTCAATCACAACTTTAGACAATTTGTTTTTCTCTCTTCAACGAATTGATTCTGCAGCGATCGTTTCTCACATTACAGCATGTGCTGCAGTGTTTGTGTTTCGGTGTTTGATCTACATCCATCAACCTACAGACACTTTTTCATACCCCAGTACCTCCAGTATCTCCAGGCAGAGGACATTTAGGGGAATCACCTTCTCTGACGGCTCTTCCAGAGGTGTGTCAAGCAGGCTACAGACTCTTTTAATGTCGTTCAGAATTTTTCAAAGTAAAAGCCCAGTTCAACTCCAACTACAGCATTACAGTAAACAAGCTTCTTGTGCTTTTATTTTGTAAGCAAAACCACTAAAAAGGAAGTGATTATGTGAGTAACTGTTGCTGGCATGACTGAGATCTAGTTCAGCACCGCTATCAGATTATTTATTTATTTATATTTTTTGCCACTATCAACACCATAATCTGATGCGGGCCAGATATTATTGTTAGCGGGCAGTTTTGGCGAGGGTCCATAATCACATAGAGAATAAACATGTTTCCTTTGTCAATGTTTGTATAAACGTTTTCTCTTTATACTTTATTTATATTTTATAAGTGGTTCATAATGGACTGTAGTGCGGAAACAGTGACAGTGTTTCACACTATTGGCTTACATTTTCCATGTTATCTGTCAGTGGCCAAGTCACAATAATATAGTTTTACTAAATAATTAAGTAAATATAATTTCTTAATAAATATACCTTAAGAAACATAATTTCTTGACTGGCCACTCTCTGCTGTCTCAGAAGAGAAACGTTTTGTGCTGTGTCAGCCACTGTAGCTGTCCTACGCTCTTTGAAAG
Source organism: Micropterus dolomieu (assembly GCF_021292245.1). Classification (NCBI taxonomy): domain Eukaryota; kingdom Metazoa; phylum Chordata; class Actinopteri; order Centrarchiformes; family Centrarchidae; genus Micropterus; species Micropterus dolomieu. Next base: position 31,752,050 of record NC_060157.1, on the reverse strand, counting down.
GGTAGGGGGCAGTGGTAGACTGGAATGTTGGTTGCAATTCACAACCCTCACCACTAGATGCCACTAAATCTTACACACTGAACCTTTAAAGGCAGAGGTAGAAAGAAAAGCTGATTTAAAAGAGAGTTTCAGCAGACCTGCAGTTTCTTGGGAGAGATATATGGAGCATGAAAACTCACCGCTGCTTCTTCACGTTTAGTTTTGACACTGGGCTGCTAAAATTTAGGTCTGAGTCCGTGACTACAATAAGATTTCTGGCTTGGTTTGTAGTTTTTAACATTACCGACTGATTTTTCTTCCCTGGCTCTAAAAACAATGACTTCAGTTTTATCTTAGCAGTGTTGTTTCTTCTTTTAATTGTTAATGTTGTTTGTTAGCTTGTTAGCTTGTAACTGGCAGTGGCTGACCTTGTCCTTTTGTTTTGCAGATCTTTATTGAAGCAGGTTAATTGTTTGCATTGTGATAGATGTAAATACTTTTGATGCAATTTAAAATTGTTCTCTTTTTTTGTGTGAAGCGTGTGGCCCTGTGAGGCTGTAGGAACTGCAGTGCTTTGAGCTATTGCTAATGTCAGCATGCTAACTAATATGCTGATGTTTAGCAGGTTATGTTTAACATGGCCACCATTTTAGCTTAGCATGCTAACATTTGCTAATTAGCAGTAAACACAAGCATAAATGAGGCTGATGGGAATATTATTTGTTTTGCAGCTATTTGGTCATAAACAGAAGTGTTGAACAAATGACAGTTTTGACCTGATGATGGTGTTAAATGAAAAGACCGGATTATCAAAGTGATTCCAATTCATCCTGATGGAACATGCCTGCCTCACCATTTGCCCGTTTACTGGCAACCCATCCAATATTTTTCATTTTACTCCAAATCAAAAATGTCAACCTGCTACTGGAACTGCAGGAAACATCAGGGGAACGCCAAAGTCATCAGAATTCATCCTCTGGGGATCATGAATGTCTGTACGAAATGTCATGACAGTACATCTAACAGAGACATATTAGTCTGGACCACTGTGGTGGACCAACCAACTGACATTGACATCACTAAAGCCATTCGTCTAGCATGGCTAAAAACTACTAAGGCGTTTGGGAATTAAGGGTGAAAGAAGAACTACTTAGTTAAGGTTAGGGAAAGACCATGGTCATGGTTAAAATAAACCAATGTTGGCAGTTTGTAGAAAACAGGAAATTATCCGCAGTGTCCCGTGGTAGATTCACACACTTTGTTTGTCTGTCCATCTGTGCTGACCCCGTCCCTATGAGCTTCTGTGGCTGTATGACAATGTAACCCTGCTGCCTTTGCTCCTGACAGACAAAAGTCAGATCACACTGCCCCAAGAGCTGTGTGTCAGGACAATGGAAACACGTCACTTTTAGGCATTTGAACAAACAACAAAAGCTCTTGTTTTCCTTCATCCATCACATGTGCATTTGCCTGTTTACTGCCTCACTGGCCTTTTTCACAGGTGAGTCCCTTCAGCTCTCCATCCGCGCTGTCTGTAATCTCTCTCTCTCACTACTACCTTGTGAAGGTGGCCCTCTTATTTTGAAGAGACTTGCTATTAAGAAATCAATCCCATCTACATTCAGCACTACAGCGGCCTCTCTTTTAGACAGGGAAGGCAGCTCCTATAAATCAGCATAGCTGAGATATTTGTGGCCAAAGGGAAAGATTTATGGCGGCTGGATATTGGAGAGCGTCTATCAGGCTCTCACAGAAGGGCTGAGGATTGCTGGGGGGAGGGGAGGTGAAGGTAGACAGGAGGCGGATCGTGACTGGAGGAGGGGATGAAAGGAGGAAGTTTGTCATCAAAGAAAGAGAAAAGGATAAAGGGAGGAAGACATAAAATAAGAGAGAGGAGGACTTTAAACATTTCACATACCCACAGGAGTCCTAAGTGGGGAGTAAGCTGATATGTGAAGTAAAACAAAGGTGTAGCAGGCAGAGAGAGGGATGGGGAGAGGGTTGTAGAAGGGTAAAAAGGCGGTGCCAGGTTGTTACAGGGAGCAATGAATTAACTCTGGCTGTCATGTATGGATAACCTGAGAATAACCCCACACACATCATCCTGCTGCCAGGCCCAGGACATCATACAGTAAGAAATGACCCAGGGTCTGCTCCTGATATTGTTTACTAACCAAACGTCTTATTTGAAGTCATTATTTAATTATCTGAAGACCAAGCAGAGCTATTTGATAACTCACAGCTCGTAGAAAATACTTATTAGCTTCAACTGCATTTTCTGTTTCATCTTTGCTCTCCATAACAATGATACAAATTACAACATTACGAAGAGATCACATCTTGTGGCACCCGTAAGCCTGTAAAAACAGTCAAGGTGATGTTCACACATCACTTCAAGGGGTAATTTATAGACAAGCTATCAAGCCTTGTTACACACCAAACGGTTTATAAGAGCAGCTTTCATCCTGGGTAACATCAAGGCCAAAAGCTTTTACTATCAGACTTAACACTGGAAATGTTGCAAGCTGTGCATGTTCAACAAGAGCTGAAGATTCATGTTGTACTATTAAGTGGTTGAACATGGAAGTAAATATCTATTAAGGAGGAATGTAATATTTTGACAGTCTTTTAAAGGTTAAGTGTGTAAGTTCTAATGACATCTAGTGGTGAGGGTTGCGAATTGCACCCCCCCCCTCACCTACCCAAGCGAGTAGCATAGCTACGGTGCCTGAGACAGGACAAAGATGCCATCTATGAGATAAAAGAAATGAGGTTTCTTTAAATAGATGTGTTAAGAAATAATATAAATTATGTAAAACAAAATGTTTTTATGAATATTATTTTATTTTTTCATTAATAAACAACAGCCACATGAAGAAAGGAAGTGCTACATGATGTCTCATACTCCTGTAATACATTATTTTACATCTTGGGAGGGTTGGCTCATCTGGACTAACATACCAAAGAAAATGAAGAAATTCTCAAAAACTATCACATCTAGTGCATCAAGCAGGTGAAATGCGTCGGATACAGGGGCAATACTGGTACCAGACCAGTAACAGAGATCATGGATCTCTGTTATGTGCACACCTCCGACTGTCCGGGCGCTGTTTGCATTAAACTGTGTTTTTAATATCTTAAGGACTTATGAATTCTTAATTTCGTTGTTGCTCTTCTTCTTTTTGTCCACTTCTTGATGCTGGTGTTGACCACAGGACAGGAACTACCACCGATGTCCACTCGGCTTTTGGCCATACTAGGAAAAAAAGTATATGGTTAAATGTAAATTCAGTACAGTCCACTAACACGCATCAAACATAGATCACACCAACTTTTAACAAACATTCGGCTCATAGTCATGGTTTGCTTTTTGCTAAACACCATCATTAGCTAGAGCCTGTGGCATTTTCACACTGCTGAAATTAGCCTAGGGGCTAGCGGACTTTTCCTGTGCTCATAGTTTAATACACTACGGACACTCACAAACTACAAGAGACCATTCCCCAACACTGCTGGTACTCAACAACTGGCAGACGAGCTGAATGGTTCCTACTGTAGGTTTGAAAAGCCCAGAGTCACACCTCTCCCCCACTCCAACGCCATCTTTAAACAGTCACCTTCTCCTTCTGACCTCTCACCTGCACTCAAGATCTGTGAAGAGGACGTGAGCCACCTCTTCCAAAGGCAGAAGATCAGGAAGGCTCCTGGACCTGACGGTGTCTCACCATCGTGCCTGAAAATCTGTGCGGACCAGCTGGCCCCCATCTTCACTCAGATCTTCAACAAATCAATGGAGCCGTGAGAAATTCCCTCCTGCTTCAAATGCTCCACAGTCTTCCCGGTCCCAAAAAAACCCTCCATCTCTGGACTAAATGACAGGCAGGTCCGTCGTCCTGACATCTGTAGTCATGAAGTCCTTTGAAAGACTGGTGTTGGCCCACCTTAAGAACATTACAGTCCCCCTGCTGGACCCCCTGCAGTTTGCCTACAGGGCTAACAGGTCAGTGGATGATGCTGTCAGCTTGGGTCTGCATCACATCCTGCAACACCTCGACTCTCCAGGGACATATGCTAGGATCCTGTTTGTGGACTTCAGCTCGGCGTTCAACACCATCATCCTGGATATCCTCAGCACCAAACTCACCCAGCTCACTGTGCCAGCCTCCACCTGTCAGTGGATCACAGACTTCCTGACTGACAGGAGCCAGCAGGTGAGACTGGGGAACATCACATCCAGCACCCGGACTATCAGCACTGGCTCCCCCCAGGGTTGTGTGCTCTCTCCACTGCTCTTCTCCCTCTACACCAACGACTGCACCTCAGGGGACCCATCTGTCAAACTTCTGAAGTTCGCTGACGACACAACGGTCATCTGCCTCATCCGGGACGGTGACAAGTTGGTCTACAGAGGGAAGGTTTATCAGCTGGCTCTCTGGTGCGGTCAGAACAACCTGGAGCTTAATTCGTTCAAAACTGTGGAGATGACCGTGGACTTCAGGAGGAGCCCCCCCACTCTGCCCCCCAATCACCATTCTAAACAGCCCTGTGTCTGCTGTGGAATCCTTCAGGTTTCTGGGTTCCACTATATCCCAGGACCTGAAGTTGGAGCCCAACACTGACACCATCATCAAGAAGGCCCAGCAGAGGATGTACTTCCTGCCTAAGGAGCTGCTGATCCACTTCTACACAGCCATCATCCAGTCTGTCCTCTGCACCTCCATCACTGTCTGGTTTGGATCTGCCACCAAAAAGGACAGGAGCAGACAGTCAGGACTGCAGGAAAGATCATCGGTGCCAACCTGCCCTCCATTCAGGACTTATACATTTCCAGAGTCAGGAAACGGGCAGGAAACATGCAGATCCAGACACTGCAGATTCATCTCACCCCGGACACAACCTGAGCTTCTGATCTCTGGTGCTACAGAGCACTGTACGCCAAAACCAACAGACTCAGGAGCAGTTTCTTCCCACAAGCCATCACTCTGATGATGTGGGCACTGCAGGCTTTGATTTCTGTTGCTTCGCCAACCAGACTGGCCCTCAAGTAGCAGCCTTAAGTCCAAGTCCAAGTGTCTGTGAAACATGTTTCAGCTATAAAGTCGGAAGAAAACTAATGAAAAAACAAAAATGTTGTGAAGTTTGAAGGAGCTACTGCTGTTGCCATTGACAAATTCCATAATGAATAATAAAACTCACTTGATAGGCTAATTTAAAAAATTGAAAAGTTAAAAGAGTAGACTACATAGAATCCATCATATCACATAAAAATAGGCCTACAGTAGAAAAAGAAGAGCAGTGGTGCACATCTCTGATTTGTTCAGCTGTTTCAGATTTTTTTTTTAAATGAATGAACAAAGTGGAATTTAACATCAATTTAATTTGTTAAATTTGTCCTTAGACTCTCGAGCTGGATGAGGAAAAGCTCCCAAATAAAAACTATTTTAATGGGGAAACTGGGCTGTATAGTAGAAGCTCTGGTTGGTGCACAGAGAGTGGGGCAGAGAGGGGTCAGTAAGGGCCCACAGCCCAGTTTGGACCTGGAACACCAGGTATGATCCCATTATGGATGCACAGTGATGTTTAGATGTAATGCTCTTGGTATCTGGGCTTGTGCGTGATGTTTTGGTCTTTGTTTGAATATAAGATCCAAATAACACATCGAACATATGTTTCCTCCAAAATCTGTTACTGAAGCTCATCATCATTTTATTCCGTGTGGAACAGAGTGATTAAAAAAGGAAAATATCCTCAGGTTTGGTTAAAGGGAATGTTGGTTTGTGCAATGAACTTTAACCTGTCCAATAAATTGGCTTGTTGCAACAGTCATGTCTTGTTGAAGCAGTTTATTAATCAACCAGCAGGTGGCGCCTGACAATTGCATCACTGCAGTGGAGGCTTCAACCATCAACGAGATGTGTTTATTCTGTTCATGTTTGAGTTGTCCTTGAGGGTGTTCATGTGATACATCTCTTACAGCAAACGTGCAAACCATACCCCCCCCCCCCCATACAGCCTTTTATTAAAACATAATGTTCAAATACATGTATACAAATGATCAAGTAATTATTTCAGGGAATGTAAAGAGACCACCTCTAATGCAGGAATATGAAAAGGACATTACATCAGGAGAGATGAAACCATGAAGGCCTCATTAAGTATTCATGCCTGAGTGGACTGACCTGTTTGAGAGGAAAAACACAATAATCAATATGTTCCTGATAAACTCTTCACTGCCACCCTGTGTAGAAACCCTCACGTGAATAGAAAGACTTTTGTTGGGGCCAATCAGCAGGGCCCGTTAGAAACAGTGGGACAGGTGAATTTGGATCCAGTAACCATAGAGAGCAAGAAGAAACAGAGAAGTTTCTGCTCGCACCATCAGCTGTTGAGAGGTTTGTGTTTCAAAATAAAAGCGCTACTGTAATCCTGAATCCCATTACATCATGTTTTTGCCTGTTATGTTTTATTGTGATACTTAAAGCCGGAAGTGATGGTGTCATTAGCTCAACCTTGACAGGTACTCCGCCGGAGAAGCCTGTAATGTCGCCTAAACGAAGGAAACTTAGCTCGACAAGTTTTCTTTCGACAGTGACAGACGCAGCGGCCCCTGGAACTCTTATGTGAACATTTCTCCCCCGACCTGAGCGTGCGGTGCAGCTAGTTTGGGCCTGTCCGCTTCACGTTGGGCTGGTTGGGAGGCACACCGAACTGTACAATGCACATGCTGGCCTCAAACGGATCCATAATGGACAACTTGAACTCGGAGTTGGTGAAAATTAAAGCGCACTTCTGCGGGTGAGTACGTACTTTGATGACAGGTAACGATGCCAAGAGGAAACACCTGTGGAGCCTTCCAGTTGAGATCTGTTGGTGTCATGGGTCAGTGTGAAGGGTCGTGATCTTCAGAGATCAGCCTGCCACTCACCTGGGAATAATGACATATTCAATAATAAGTGTAGAGTGCTTCAAAAGCGTTCACACCGTGATAAGAATACTGAATATGCCTGCTTGTAGTGAATATGTAATTTCATTTTCATTTTATGATATAATAAGTTAGAATTTCATCAGTGTTGCTGTGGGTGTGGTGTGGCCTGGTCCATATAGTGATTATTTTCATCAAATACAATCATGTCACTGCTTTGTCAAATATTCATCTCCATAATGTTAGAAATTAAAGCTCTTCTAATTTACTTCCACTGAAAGATTATCTCCTATTGCTCTAGTCATTATAGAAATGTTTAGTTGTCTTTGAAGGAGCCTCTGTTCTCTGCTTTCTTTAACTCGCTTTAATATCCAGGGGTGTATCAAATGTGATTTTTCAGGCATGTCTATGAGGATCCTTATTGTGATGTAACATCTGAACTTTGCTCTAAACACTGAATAACTCTACTAGAAGCTGTAAAGGTAGTGTAAGGTTATTGAAGGTCATTGGTAATGGTAGTGTTTCGTGATTTTCTCCTGGCAGTGTTTCTGCTGAGTCTCATGAACAGAAAGTTTAACTGCCTCTGAAAATGTCACTCATCACTGGACCTGTTCGCAGCTCTGCCTCGTGTCTGCTGTAAATCAATGCAGCTCCGTATAAACAGGACACATTATGCTCCTAGTTAAATACTCAGACAAACAAACAGTTACAGTATCTAAAAAAAGTGAGTACACCCCTCACATTTCTGTAAATATTTGATTATATCTTTTCATGTGACAAAACTGAAGAAATGACACTTAGCTACAATGTAAAGTAGTGGGTGTACAGTTTGGATAACAGAGTAAATTTGCTGTCCCCTCAAAATAACACATCAAACAGCCATTAATGTCTAAACCGCTGGCAACAAAAGTGAGGACACCCGTAAGTGAAAATGTCCAAATTGGGCCTAATTGACCCTTCGCTAAGCCGCACCCCGAATACACAGCTGGCCAACATGAATAATTGTACAACAGTGCGAAGTGTGAAGACTGTAACACCAATAAAAGTGCAGCAACACAGATAAAAGGATGATATCAGTGATGTTACCCCACTGCATGCTGGGAAGCCATCAGGCATGCTCACTCCCAATGCTTCACATGTGCCAAGGTTCTCTGACACACCTGCGTTGGGCAGCCGGTTCAGTTGATCCTGTGCTCATTTTTATGCAGCAGTCAGGGTTTACTGGACCAGCTCTAAACCACTAAGCTACTCAGATGCTAGGTAACATAGCAAGAGCCCTACCAAAGTGGACAAATGTTCTGGGGCCACAGACAGCTATAGGGGCCGCCAAACTCCCAGATTTACCCTATTTAGGTCCATTTAATATGATTAATTGCACATGTCAGAAATTGGCACCACTAGAGTAGAATTTCAGCCACGATAGGTCCTTCATCTTGCAGTTCTGGTCTTGTAGAGGGACTGTGTTAGAGTTTTTTGATGTAAAATGTTTAAATTGCTATTTAGTTAGTATTTGTATTGTTCCATCACTGAACTGATGCTTTTCATTATCAACAGGTCTGACAATCATTATCTTTAATCTTGAACTGGATCAGTTTATATAATGACAGAAATACTGAGAGACACATTTTTGTAAATATTTGATTATATATTTTCATGTGACAACACTAAAGAAATGACACTTAGCTACAATGTAAAGTAGTGGGTGTACAGCTTGTGTAACAGTGTAAATTTGTTGTCCCCTCAAAATAACACATCACACAGCCATTAATGTCTAAAACGCTGGCAACAAAAGTGAGTACACCCCTAAGTGAGAATGTCCAAATTGGGCCCAATTGACCCTTCGCTAAGCCACACCCCGAATACACAGCTGGCCAATCACAGCGCAGTATAGGTCTCGCTATAACTGTTTAACAAGTTATATGTTAAACAGTTGTGTATATGTATAACATAAAGTATGTTGCCTTCAAAAGAACATACATGGTAAATGATTTGACATTTTAGAAATTAATAAAAATGGTCTCTGCTGTATAAATCTGTCCTGATGCTGATCTTTCTGACCTCAAACTTCAGTAAAATAAACAGCTCTTCAGCAAGTTAAACCTCAGATGGTCTCTTCAGGAGTTTAGGTGATTTCTGCAGGGCACAGTGTTCAGGTTCAGACAAAATCACAGGTGCAGTTTAAACCTAGCTAAGCTAGCAGAGCAACGTTCGGGTCTGTTGATCTGAAGCATTTATGTGGTTACCATGTTTGATATTAAGCTTAACTTGGACAAACATGCGTCTTTGTCTTTCAACTCCAAAAACAATTTTATCTTCTTTATCTTGTAACTATCTGGATTCATCATTTCAATTCAATTCAATTTTATTTATATAGCGCCAAATCACAACAACAGTTATCTCACAGCGCTTTTCATAAAAGAGCAGGTCTAGACCGTACTCTGTGGTGTTATTTACAGAAGCCCAACAGTTCCCACCAAGAGCAAGCACTAGGAGACAGAGGCAAGGAAAAACTTCCTTTTAAGAGGCAGAAACCTCGAGCAGAACCATGGCTCAGGGTGGGCGGCCATCTGCCTCGACCGGTTGGGGTGAGAGAGAGAGAGGCAGAGAGAGAGAGAGAGGCAGAGAGAGGCAGAGAGAGAGAGAGAGGCAGAGAGAGAGAGAGAGAGAGAGAGAGGGGAGGGAGGCAGCCTACACAATATACACACAGAGGTACAGACAGTAAAGGTGATGTTGCTATAGACTAAATGAAAAATGGTACAGATATTTATAATAGTGTTAATGGTAACCATCGTAATGTTAATGATTATAATAACAATAATAACAATAAGACTAGCAACAATAGTCGTTGCAGTAGAGGGTGTCGAGCAGGAACACAGGGGCAGCAGGTGACCCGCAGCCACAGATCCAGACTCCACAGCTCCAGAGCCAGAAAACCTGCAGGAAGTGATAGGAGGAGAGAGGAGAGGGACGAGAAAGCACAAG
>NC_060157.1:31738452-31742067 GCF_021292245.1 Micropterus dolomieu | reverse complement strand
CAGTAAAGGTGATGTTGCTATAGACTAAATGAAAAATGGTACAGATATTTATAATAGTGTTAATGGTAACCATCGTAATGTTAATGATTATAATAACAATAATAACAATAAGACTAGCAACAATAGTCGTTGCAGTAGAGGGTGTCGAGCAGGAACACAGGGGCAGCAGGTGACCCGCAGCCACAGATCCAGACTCCACAGCTCCAGAGCCAGAAAACCTGCAGGAAGTGATAGGAGGAGAGAGGAGAGGGACGAGAAAGCACAAGACTACGGGGAAAGGGGAGAAGTTGTGTTAGTAACATGCAATAATGGGATAAGGTTGCATACAGAGGGAGAGAAAGTAGAGGAGAGAGGAGCTCAGTGCATCATGGGAAATCCCCCGGCAGTCTAGGCCTATAGCAGCATAACTAAGGGATGGTTCAGGACTCACCTGAGCCAGCCCTAACTATAAGCTTTATAGTATATATATATATATATATATATATTTATATATATATATATATCATTTATCTCTTGACTAATGTGATTCGTTGTTTATCAGCAAAACATTTCATTGTTGCAGCTGGTGCACAACATGGCACCAGTAGCTCTGTGGAAATCTGTGTACTGTTGAAAGTTTTCGTGCCAACTGATCTTCGACAGCATCCATTACTTGTGATTTATCAGCTGAGATACAGATGTATCTGTGGTAACCTGATACTGGTGACTGCACTTATGTTATTTGATAAATGAATTGAAAGATGAATTAAATGATGACTGAATGACTTCCTGTAGATCAACTAATTGACAGAACTAGTTAGTTGACGCTGCCACGGCACTACTTGAATGATGTTGTGGAAAACCCTGTAATTTAACAGAAACAGGCTCCACAGCATGCTCAGCCTGGCGTATGCTGGCATCTAATGATTAAGAGGTCAGAAATGGTTAAACAGACTCAAATATTAAAGCCTGAGAATGAAAAGCCACCTTGTTCAACACTTTATTAATCCAGTTAGCACGCTCAAAGGGCCTCTCAGCCCAGAATAACAGTGAAGAGTTCTGCTCTTTTATACTAAGGTTTTTCAAACGGCAGAGAGAAGGAGCGAATATTCTCTGATTCAGATTGAGTGTGCAGGTAGGAGCTAATGGTCAGGACACATGGTTGCTGATCATCAGTCAATGTTAACTGTTGTTCGATCTGACTCTGGGATGCTTCCTCTGCAGGACAGGTCTCCTTATTGTTGCTGTGGCTGTCAGTGAAGTGCTACTTCTCAGTTTCCTGATTCAGAACTCTGAACTGGGTCAAAAGTTCTTCTCAACTCTCGGCTTGTTAATACCCAAACATGTATTTTTAGAGGAGAGTGTGTGTAGACATGTGGCTCTGTTAAACCCAGGCTAATCCAGTCAAATTTTATATAATCTTTAAACACAACCCCCCTGAATGACGTATGTTGAACATTCATTCAACATTCATGTCTCTTAGAGCGGTCGTTCCATATACTCAGCAGACAGGTCAGAATTCTTGTCTGTACTTGGTCAACATGTGAACATGCAACACCATCAAAATAAGTATCTGCTCTAAGAATATATGATTGGGATTATGAGCAGACATTCGTTGCCAGCTTGACATTTTTGAGATTTAACACCGAGCCTTATTGTGAAACAGGATTTATGGTAGAGAGACGTCAATATATGTTAAAGAGTTATAGCATTGTTATATATAGTAACTTATTGCTGCAGAAGTTATTGCCCCATTTTAAACACCACCTAGGAGCGTATGGCAACCAAAAGGATTGTTCTTTAGCAGTTTTTACCTTTTTAAAAAGAAGATTTTTACACTAAGCAGGTTGGTTTGTTTAAAGTGATCTCCACATGTAGTTTATTTCTTCACCTTTCACTAAACAAAACAATGCAGGTTAAAAAGTTAATCCAGAAGTAATGTGTCCTTTCAGCCTATTACCAGCAGTCACATACAAAGCTCCTCTCCAATCTTTTTTTAATTGTCTATGTTTATTAATAGTGCGAGACAAGTGATTAACAGGGAGACATGTAGGAGATGTGGCGAGGCAAAAGAGAGAAACGACAACAGAAAGAATAAACAAAATATAAACACATAAGCTAAAATCATTAACAGGACCTCGATTAAAGGAGCTAAAACATGGGCATTAACAACAATAACAATCATGATGATAATAATAAGGAGATAGAGCATAGAGAAAAAGAAAAGTGTTCCTAAGGTTTCCAAGGGCCCAGAGGGTGAAGAAGTGCTGGGTGGAACTGGGACCACTCAGGGTTTGATTTATTTATTTATTAATTTAACCATTTTTATATTATTTTTCTCTTTATACTCTTCATACTAGATGTATATTTATTGTAGGGATGGATGACTTAAAATCAAAATCGCGATTAATTGAACATTTCACTGCGATTATGATTACTGAACGATTAATTTGTTTGTGAATGTTGTTTTTGCCCTCATATTTTACTTACAAGATTTGTACTGTAAATATCCTCAACTATTAAAGCTGGGTTTATTTATTCACAGATTTCACAAATCTATTATCTAAATGTTAATTGATAAGGTAATGTTGATGTTGCACTGTTGACTGGGGGGGCTGGGCCCCCGTCCGGGGATGAGATCGGCCTCGGGGGCTGCTGGCTCTGCCTGCACTCTGGGGAGGGATGCCTCTGGCTGGGCTGGGGGACTGTTGGCCTGGTTCTCCCGTGCTATCTCTCCCTGGCAGCGGGGAGCTTCCCGGCACGGCTTTCTGCTGTTCTTCCTCGGGGCGGGGCGGGGTACAGCTTCCCCCGGGACATGCGGTCTGGGGTCCTTTGCGCTTTGGGGGGTCGCGGGGTGCCCTGGCTACTCGGGGTGGGGGTCTCTGGGCGCTGCGCGGGTTGATCTGGTTGCGGTTTGGAGGGCTGCGGTGGGATTGTGGGGCGATTGTCGATGCATCTTTATGCATTGTGCTTTTTCCCTGTGCATGGTCTCCGAATGGCTGCTGGGCGTTTAGTTTGTGCATCCGGGGGAGGCATTTCCTCGTTGGCTTGGAGGGACCAGTTTGCGTCCCTGGTTTGCTTCGTTTTATTTTATTTATTTTTTTCTTTCTCCCGCCCCTATTGGCTACTGGGGTTCTTGCCTGCCTGTTGCTGGGGTCGGTGTGGCACAGTCGTGGCGTCCCACTCTCACTAACAACTACATTCTCACACACACACACATACAGACACATTCACCCACACGCACACAGACACACACGGTCTCACACATAGACACAAACAAATTTAGGTTGTCCCTGGTAGAATTATTCCTGATGCTTTTCTTTCAGTTACTTATTTAAATTAATTATTATTCCAGCTCTCGTGGCTGTGCTGTGTTCCTTATTTAGTGTGCTGGACTGTTTCTTGTTTTCATTTTTCTCTTAGTTGTCTTACTATGTCAGCTGTTTATTGCTGCTCTTCAGCTGGTTGTCTTTTACTATTTTTATTTTTATTGTTTGTTTTTGTTTGTGTTTGTTGTTGTTGTTGTTTTTCTCCTCCCCAAGCCCCCCTCTCTGTTCTATTGCAGGTTTCGTTGCTTTCTGCAATTGGTGTTTCCCACAGCTTTTCCCTTTTGTCCCCCCCCTCCCTCCCCCTTTC
>NC_060157.1:31729467-31738432 GCF_021292245.1 Micropterus dolomieu | reverse complement strand
TGCAATTGGTGTTTCCCACTGCTTTTCCCTGTTGTCCCCACCTTCCATCCCCCTTCTCTTACAGGTCTTGTCCTTTCTCTGTGCTGTCTGTTTGTGTCCCCCCATCCCCGTGTCTGCCCCCCTGTCCGGCCCGGTGACAAATCAATTCATAATTAAATAAATAATTAAACAGACAAAGGAGTACATTAATACTCTCTTGTTAAAGTAAAATCTGTCTAGCACAATATGGTATCCAGGTCATCATACTCTATACCAGGCTGCTGGGCAGGACAGGTTTAAAAAATAAAAATAAAAAATAAAGTTGATGTTGCACATTACAGAGACATAGTTCCACTATAGTCACATCACACACGGCTGCTGAATTATGATTACGGCTACTAACATTTCACTCAATTATTTGATATCAATGCAGAACAAATGATTTTCACCCGCACACTGTGTGAGCTCGGTAAATCATGCTTTGCTAGCTTCCTCTCCTTATTCCTCAAAGGACATAAGTGACAGGTGCTGTTATAAGAGCAGCAGAAGATATGTCTTTTAACTGCAGTGCAATGTGTGTGCATAGCGAGTGATTGGATGAGCGAATGAGAGAGAGCCAATGGCATAAAGTGACACTGAAAGCGAGTGAGTTGTCAGTCTGGCAGTAAGGGCGGAGTCACATGACAACACGCGGTAGGATGTTTCAAGGGGAAAGTAGGCTACATGAACACACACAATATTAACAGGATTAAATAACCGACATGGGGAAATTGCGTCAGTTAGAGGCTCTGAATTTTTGGTTTCGATTACTTTTCAATTAATCTTCTACTGTTTTTTGTTTTGTTGTGTTTTTTGCTTCTTTCCTTCTAATGAATATGTGATCCAAAAGCAAAATCCAGTGAAGACAAGAGACTGGATGGAACAGTTGCCTTGTTGTTATATTGGACGTGAAGTTTACTATCCATCATAGATACACATGTGATACCTGTAAATGTAAATGCTCCGTACTTGTATAGCGCCTTTCTAGTCTTTTCGACCACTCAAAGCTCTTTTACACTACATCTGCATTCACCAGTCACACACATTCATACACTGAGCCTAAGTGCTCAAACGGAAACTAACATTCACACTCACTCATACACTGGCGGAATAGCCGCCAGGGGCAATTCGGGGTTCAGTATCTTGCCCAAGGACACTTCGACATGCAACCAGGGGGAACCGCCAACCTTCCGATTAACGGCCAACCCGCTCTACCTCCTGAGCCACAGCCGCCCCACCTGCAGTCTACTGTAGCCACGTAGGCCTACTATTAGGGTTGCAACTAACCATTATTTACATTTTTGATTATGGTAGTCTGTTGATTCTTTTCTCTATTAATCAATTAGTTGTTAGGTCTATAGAATGTCAGAAAATTGTGAAATATGTTGATTAGTGTTTGCCAAAGCTCAAGGTGACATCCTAAAATTTCTTGTTTTGTCCACAACCGAAATATATTCAGTTCACTGTTACAGAGGAGGAAAGATTCAGGAAATATTCACATTTCAGCTGAAATCAGAGAATTTGTGTGTTTGTAAACAACTCAAACTGATTAATCGATTATCCAAATAGTTGGCGGTTAATTTCATAGTTGACAACTAATCGATTATTCGATTAATCGTTGCAGCTATACATACTGTATGGAAATGATCTGTGGATACTTGCAAAGTAAACACAGAGCTAACCATCCATACTGATGTACATATCACAAAATACTCCCAAAGTCTTAACAGTAGAAACAATAAGACGGTAAGACTGACAGTAGAAACAATAAGACGGTAAGACTGACGGTAGAAACAATAAGACGGTAAGACTGACGGTAGAAACAATAAGACGGTAAGACTGACGGTAGAAACAATAAGACGGTAAGACTGACAGTAGAAACAATAAGACGGTAAGACTGACAGTAGTAACAATAAGACGGTAAGACTGACAGTAGAAACAATAAGACGGTAAGACTGACAGTAGAAACAATAAGACGGTAAGACTGACGGTAAGACTGACAGTAGTAACAATAAGACGGTAAGACTGACAGTAGAAACAATAAGACGGTAAGACTGACGGTAAGACTGACAGTAGTAACAATAAGACGGTAAGACTGACAGTAGAAACAATAAGACGGTAAGACTGACAGTAGAAACAATAAGACGGTAAGACTGACGGTAAGACTGACAGTAGTAACAATAAGACGGTAAGACTGACAGTAGAAACAATAAGACGGTAAGACTGACAGTAGAAACAATAAGACGGTAAGACTGACGGTAAGACTGACAGTAGTAACAATAAGACGGTAAGACTGACAGTAGTAACAATAAGACGGTAAGACTGACAGTAGAAACAATAAGACGGTAAGACTGACAGTAGTAACAATAAGACGGTAAGACTGACGGTAAGACTGACAGTAGAAACAATAAGACGGTAAGACTGACGGTAAGACTGACAGTAGAAACAATAAGACGGTAAGACTGACAGTAGTAACAATAAGACGGTAAGACTGACAGTAGTAACAGGTCTTCATAGAGCCGCGCTAAAAGACCCCACAGCTACAGATCAATAGGTCAGTGGATAAATATCAGCCCCACAGTCATCAATCATCTTATCTGAGAGATCCTCATAAACCATAAAAGCCTTCAGCAGAGCTGTTTAACCCCAGAGCGTGTAGGGAACAGACTAATTGCTGAGTCTGTTGGTTAATTACCAGTGTTAAGTTTAATGGAGTTTTCCAGGTTAAAATTGGAAACGGGAGTTTACCAAGCAACCAACACACAGTGACCATTGTACAATGCATGAGCGAGACGTGACAGACGTATTTTGATTAGAGGGATCAAAGATCAATGTGTTGATAGGTTTATGCACTTAGTGTGCCGGGTGAGCTGTGGAGTTGTCTGTCTGTAGTCGCACTCAGAAATGTTTCTACGTGGATTTGGCTTTAACGGGTTTGTTTTTTTAAAAACCAGAAGAGTAGAAATCATTTTATTAGTAAAGAGGAAACCGAAAAGGAGACCCTGTAAGATACCATATATGTTTAATTATATAAAAATGTGGCACAAGCATCATCAAGCTTTAGGGTAGTGGAGAATAGATTAAATGTCAAGACGGATAATAAGCACGATAAGATAAGTGATTAAATTTCAAAGTAAAATTACAGTATCATGAAGCGGACTCATGTAGACATCAGACTCATCACATCAGAGTAGCTCAATCAGATTAGAAAACAAATACTAGATCAATATGAGGCAATATTGGCAAACCTATATAAAGGCATAACCCTAATGTGTGTGTGTGTGTGTGTGTGTGCGCGTGTGTCATCATTGCACATTGATTTGTGTGGGTTATGTTGACTGTGTGGAGCAATGCCTGCTGGGAAGCAATCTGTCTCTGCTCCACCCTGTCAGAGTCCAGCAAACACTCGCCATAAACATTTGGCCTCACACGCCCAGCAACGTGTGTGTGAGCCGGTGATGTGTGTTTACAGTATACAACACGATATCATTTGTTTAATGAGGCCTTTTCTGGGATTGGAGCTTGTCCCACTGAGGCCTGAACAGACGGTAACACCAGCACGATCTGTTTTGCTCGACCCCGGGAAGCTGCGCAGCTGTAACGCTGCTAGGTAGAAGAAGAATTTATGGTAGTTTCAACCAATGTCCCAGCTTCAGTATTCAAATGAATGCAAAGTCCCTTTTTAATAATAAACTTTGTCCTTTCCTGTAGTTCCTTTGATAACCAGAACGCAGTAAGTGCAGTTATGTCTGGTCATATTCATCCTCCTGTTTACTCCTCAGATTCAGATGTAAATCTTAAACTTTATTTAAAAGACAAAGTTTCTGTTCAGCTGTTCTTGGCTGTACAACATTTAACATTTGAGAACATTGGGTTCTTAAAATAAAGGGTTTTGTAGCTAAATGTGTTCATGGTATTGGTTCTTGGTTTGGTATCAGTACTGAAACTGTGGTATGTATCAGAACAAGTACTGAAACATTTCAAACTAGATCCAGCCAGAACCAGGACATGCTTGTCCTGCCCTGAAAACAACTGAAAAGAAAGTGAAGCTAAAAAAATACATTTTGTTCAGCGACTATCTCCATATTACTGCAGCTACTACTGTGTTAGTATCTCTTGTATTATTACTACCACCACTGTAACCTGTTCCTGTTGTTACTACCGTAACCACAGTTCCTGCCCCTCATGTAATATCATTATCAGGGAATTTTTGAAAAATCCAGTTAGTTAAAAACAATTATGGATGCTCTGAAAGTATTTCAGTATTCCGTCCGCTGCACCTTTAACAAAATATTTTTATTCCATTTCCAAGTTCAGACACTGTGGGCACGATTTACTAACATCCCGAATAAAGAGTACTAAATTGCGTGTGCATTCTAAAATACTGCACATGCAATTTTAGTACCTGTAATGGGTGATTTACTAAGAATTATTGCGTAGATGACAACAGGAGCAAACACAATGGAGGTGACAGTATTTGACCCCGATTTGCCCCTGGCGGCTATTCCGCCAGTGTATGAATGTTTCCGTTTGAGCGCTCAGTGTATGAATGTGTATGACTGGTGAATGCAGATGTAGTGTAAAAGCGCTTTGAGTGGTTGAAAAGACTAGAAAGGCGCTATACAAATACGGAGCATTTACATTTTGGAACAGTTTGTGATTGTTCCCTCTGGCTAGATGAATTTTTCGCGTGATCCCTGCACCGCTGCAGCTGGGGGCTGCAATCTGCAGCGCCACGCAACTTTCTAAATTCTTCCATCTCAGTTTGGTTTGCACCCTCCTCTCGTATTAAATACAGATGCTGTTGCACTCACATGAAATTGCGTTTAGGCTTGTTAGATCACATTGTTAGATCAAATAAATGTATTTGCATATTCATTAAGGCAAAAGTACTAAATGAACAACAGGTGCTATCTTGCACTTTTGAAAGACGTCATTCTGCGTGCACACCGTTAGTAGATCAGCTTACCTGTTAATTTGCTGGTGATATCAAGTTTGCACACATTTTTACTCACGCAAACCTTTAGTAAATCAGGCCCTGAATGGACTGTTCCAGATAAAATGGCAGCCGAAATAACGTGTGTCATTGTTGGATGTGAACCGAAATTTAAATTTATTTTTTTTATTAGTTGTGTTTTGTTTCTTTCAGTTGTTTGTTTTCAAACACAATAACTCATTTTGATTTCTCCTCTCACACAACAAAGTTAGAAGGTGTGTAATTTCCGGCTACTTGTGAAATGCGTTTGTGGTTGATGTGGTGTTGTGGGGGTTACTTTCACTTTCACTGCAGAGGGAAATGTGGTTAAAGACCTTTTGGGTGTTTTCAAAGGCTGCCATGTATTTATTTTTCAGAAACACATACTTAGCTTTGTAATGTAATGATAATACAGTGTGTTAGAGGCACAAACTGGGGCTGCTGTTATTACTGCTATTACTACTCTTATGATCAGAACTACAGTATCTGTGGTCATACCGTTTCCAAGGTCAAGAAGAAGCTTTCACTCTCACTATATATCTGTTTTCACTGCCTGAGTTGGACCCCTTATGACTAGTAAACTGATCTTCAGGTCCAAAATCAAATGACACACATTAATCTGTTCTGAATGTGCCAGTTATCTTCAGCTGAGACCGACCTGAGCCCCCCCCACCCAAGTGAATCGTTCTGCAGTCAGTATGTTGTTAACTCTGCTACAAACCCAGCTGCCGTGTCATCACATGCTCTGTCAGTCTCTGTAAACACCTCACACCTCAAATACAACATCAGAGCATGTTTACTTTAGTGAATGATTTCCTAATTTAGCTGTTGACTCCTTGGGACACCCTGAGGGATCTCTGCTCCACTTAGACAATGTGACTCAATCTTGATATTTTCTGTGTGTGTGTGTGTGTGTGCTTGTGTGTGTTGCATTCAGGGACATGTTGATCATGGACTTGGCAGCCACAGTAACTTTTGTGGAGCTGTGTGAGGAGGTGAGAACGATGTGCAGCGTTGCCAAGCAGCAGCCCATCACACTCAAGTGGATTGATGATGAAGGTGGGTGTGCCTCACGCTCAAATACTATATGTGTGCTCTGTCTCCTCCTCTGTCACAACATATGCAAACTGTGAGAAGGCGTCACAAGTCAAAAATGTTGGGAACCTCTGGCTTAATAATCTTTCCATCAGACATCTGGAATATTTCCCCTTAGCTCAGATTCCTGGGGAGACTTAAGATTCACACTGTCTCTGAGTGAGTTTGGATGGATCACATCCAGTCCATGTCAATCACAATCTATCTTGTCCTTCAAGGGGATTAAGATGACGGCTGTCTTATAACATCCATTTTGTAAATACACAGAGAAGCTCAGTGTGAGCTCATAGCACAAATATATCACAAAAAAGTTGGTGTAAAGAAATTGTAAATATAATGTTTGTAGACCAGCCAAATAGGCCACAATACAAGGTTTTTCCATTCCTTGTAATATCTGCATTCATGCATACGCAGCATTTGGACCAATAGTGATGCAATTTATTGATATAAAGTCCATTTCCTTTATTATCAATATCCACTCTGCCTTTGTTGGTGGTTCCTTACCTAACCATTTCTTAGTTATTACTTTATTACACTAGCTACTAAGAATATTTTAAGAAGATACTAGTCTTGAGCTTTAAATTCACTTGGAATATTACCCGAACAAATGATACCAAAACTGTTATCTCAAAACCCATTATCGGCCATGTAGTTTTTGTCAGCTTTGCTTGTCCTCAAAGTTTTGTGTTGTTAGAAAATGTATTTCTTTAATTTTATTTTTATCTTCATTTAAAACACTGTCCAGTATTCCCTCCAATCTGCTATCAACTGCATATATGTAGTTAAATTCAGTTTATATTAAGTTATTATATTTCCTATCACGGGGAAAAAGAATACATAATACGTGGTGCTGCTTCTGCTAAATGTTCTGACATGGCAGATCCAAACGTAGCATTAAAATCCAAAGTTGTCTTTATGAAGTGTTGAAAACTGAGTTAGTATAAAGCAGCAACACTGTGTGTGTGTGTGTGTGTGTGTGTGTGTGTGTGTGTGTAGGGGACCCTTGTACCATCTCGTCTCAGATGGAGCTGGAGGAGGCATTTCGTATTCACAATCGAACCAAGAGGTCTGGACTGCTGCTGCATGGTGAGTTGGCTCCTACTTTACATTTTATAATTATTCATATAATAATAATCTAACTTAATTAGTCAAAATAAATAACTTTAAACTCCAACTTGCCAAACAAGCAACTTTTATGCAACTTATTACTCGAAATTACTCATCTTTATGATGAACCTTTAGTGAGGATGTTAAAGTACAAAGAGTCTCTGTGATGTTGTATTCATATAAGTTTATGGTGGTCATCATCTGGATTGCATATGTCCTGTCAGCTCTGCAGGAGACAGGAGAAAAAAAACAGCATATTGATGTTGACCGTTTCCTTTCTGTCTTTCACAGTGTTCCCCAGCATCCCGGAGCGGCCTGGCATGCCCTGCCCTGGAGAGGACAGTGAGTACATCAGCTCTGCTCTCTCTCTGTCCCCCTCTAGGCTTCCCACTTACAGTCAGACTTCACATGCAATGTAGTGATGGATCCCCTGAGCTGTTTGGATCTCTTTGGACTCATCTAACAGATGTTAGACCCTCTGCAGCTTTAGAAGACTCAACTGTAAATTCTGTCGTCTCAGTACCACCCCTCAGTCAGATATGATACAGAGGCGGTCACAGAGTTAAAGTTGGATACATCCAGGTGTATTCAGCTATGGGAAGTCAGTAAAACTGACACAATTTCTCTTTTGTCCTCAAAACATTTCCTACATATACAGATGAAACTCGAAAAATTAGAATATCGTGCAAAAGTTCATTTTATTTCAGTAATTCAACTTAAAAGGTGAAACTAACTTACATGCAAAGTGAGATATTTCAAGCCTTTATTTGATATAATTTTGATGATTATTGCGTACAGCTTATGAAAACCCCAAATTCTAAATCTCAGAAAATTAGAAGATTGTGAAAAGGATCAGTATTGTAGGCTCAAAGTGTCACACTCTAATCAGCTAATTAATCCAAAACACCTGCAAAGGGTTCCTGAGCCTTTAATTGTTCTCTCAGTCTGGTTCAGTGGAATTCACAATCATGGGGAAGACTGCTGACCTGACAGTTGTGCAGAAAACCATCATTGACAGCCTCCACAAGGAGGGAAAGCCTCAAAAAGGTAATTGCAAAAGAAGTTGGATGTTCTTGTAGCTTATGAAAATCTCAAATTCAAAATCTCAGAAAATTAGAATATTACATGAAATCAGTAAAAAATTTTAAATACAGAAATGTCAGCCCTCTGAAAAGTATAATCATGCATATGTACTCAGTACTTGGTTTGGGCCCATTTTGCATGAATTACTGCCTCAATGCGGCGTGGCATGGATGCTATCAGCCTGTGGCACTGCTGAGGTGTTATGGAAGACCAGGATGCTTCAATAGCTTCTGCATTGTTCGGTCTCATGTCTTTCATCTTTCTCTTGGCAATGCCCCATAGATTCTCTATGGGGTTCAGGTCTGGCGAGTTTGCTGGCCAATCAAGCACAGTAATCCCATGGTCATTGAACCAGGTTTTGGTACTTTTGGTAGTGTGGGCAGGTGCCAAGTCCTGCTGGAAAATGAAGTCAGCATCTCCATAAAGCTGCTGAAGGAAGCATAAAGTGCTCTAAAATGTCCTGGTAGACGGCTGCGCTGACTCTGGACTTAATAAAGCACAGTGGACAACAGCAGATGACATGGCTCCCCAAACCAACACAGACTGTGGAAACTTCACACTGGACTTCAAGCAACGTGGATTCTGTGCGTCTCCTCTCTTCCTCCAGACTCTGGGACCTTGGTTTCCAAATGAGATGCAAAATTTGCTCTCATCAGAAAAGAGGACTTTGGACCACTGAGAAACAGA
>NC_060157.1:31697266-31729367 GCF_021292245.1 Micropterus dolomieu | reverse complement strand
TTTTCCCTTCCACTTAACTTTCTATTAATGTGCCTTGATACAGCACTTTGAGAACATCCAACTTCTTTTGCAATTACCTTTTTGAGGCTTTCCCTCCTTGTGGAGGGTGTCAATGATGGTTTTCTGCACAACTGTCAGGTCAGCAGTCTTCCCCATGATTGTGAATTCCACTGAACCAGACTGAGAGAACAATTAAAGGCTCAGGAACCCTTTGCAGGTGTTTTGGATTAATTAGCTGATTAGAGTGTGACACTTTGAGCCTACAATACTGATCCTTTTCACAATCTTCTAATTTTCTGAGATTTAGAATTTGGGGTTTTCATAAGCTGTACGCAATAATCATCAAAATTATATCAAATAAAGGCTTGAAATATCTCACTTTGCGTGTAATGAGTCTACATATTAGTTTCACCTTTTAAGTTGAATTACTGAAATAAAATGAACTTTTGCACGATATGCTAATTTTTCGAGTTTCACCTGTATGTATTTGGCCTTGCGTGCTGTTAAAACATGTTCTGCGCTCATTAATTTGTCTCTGTCAGAGGTGAACGGAAAAGGTGTGCTTAAGTACTTGGTGTGCGGAAATTGGGTGAGTTCAAGGTGTGGTCTTGGTTCCCGAATCTAGTTTATAAATCTTCATTTAGAACAGGAAGGAAGAACAGCTTATAGTTATGAAGATAAGATTCAGAAGTGCTGTGTAGTACTGGAGTATTCCTATTGCATTTTGCTGCATTATTTGTGGCTCATTATTTTGAATCTCAGCTGTGATTGGAAGCAAATGTTTTTGATTTGGATTTGATTGATGTTGTGATAGTTTTTAAGCACTAAAATCTCTAAAGCTCATTTATGATCTGATCAGAGTTTTGTCATAGCATGCACTGTGGGGTTCAAGTACTGGAGGTTCACTAGGTTGGTGTAAGGGAAAGTGAGATGCAACACAGGGCCCCAGTCAGTCTAGAGCCCAGGATGTTGTGGTTTGTCGTCAGTGTTTTAACCCCTACGTTCAGGGCTATAGATGATATACCAATTTTAACAAATGCATGTGCTTAAAAATCAGTCCCATGTATCCCTCCATCCCAGCACAGGAAGATGCTTGCTACATCCTGCCAAACCCCCCCCCCTGCTCTGGGGTAGTACTTTGTGATGATCCAGGAACTGTCGGGGGAAAGTTTGAGTTACTGAACAGTGTTTCCCACAGGCAGGAACTGGGTATAGCAGGGTGTATTTCTGTTTCTAGTAGGTTATTTCTAATTTCACCATTCTAATTCCACTTCATCAAAAGTCTATATGTGGTACACACTGGTCAAACACACCTTGTGGCTGCTAAGACTTGTGTACAGCTTTAGAATCGGTTGCTACTATAGTATTAGGGTGAGTGATGGATGTTTCTTTCTTCTAACAAAGTTATGTAGTCAACTTCCCACTAGTCTAAAACGAGGGAGAGCTGTTCTTCCATTTTTTTAAAATTCATAATAAATGTTGATGATAACCGGAAATAAAGAGTTACTGCCAAAATTAAGCTGCTATTACAATTACGAGACAAGAATTTCCTCTTTAACACTGCTCTTTCAAATGGCTTGGCAGAGGAAAGGACATGTGGTCATTAAAACCAAAAGGTTTGTGCTCTTGGGAGCACGACGCTGCTCAGCCAATTTCATGGCAGTCCTCCTATTAGAGAATACGATATCGTGTGTGCAAGTTGGACAGCTGTGACTGGGTCGTTTGTCCCAACCACCTGGTCACAGCAGCAAAGGAATTCACCAATGAAGGATTCAACTGTGTTAACTTGTGTGACGTGTGACTTAAAGCCATGGATCAAACCTCTTGACTGTACTGACCTTTGAGATAATGGAGTCCAAAAATGAAGGAGTCATAGCTGTGACGCACCGTTCAGTTTTATAAAATGCTGCTAAGTTGGAGTGTAAAATGCTGAGCATTCAGCTGTGAGACAGGAGTCTTTGTCCAAATACAACGGTAATAATTGAACTATGAACCAGTTAGTGACCAAGTTTGCTAACCGGCTCAGCTCACTGCCACTTTAACAAACGTAATATTTCTACTGAAATGTGTCCACTGTGACAATTCTTCATAAAAACCACATCTCCGAACCTACAGCCAATGTGTTCTGTAAGATAACACTGTAATAGTAGCTTGCACACACACAGTTTTGGTCAGCCGGTGTAAATGTGGAAACGTGACCCTCACTTTGCAGGTTGTAGTGGTCCCTCGAGAGTTTGCCTTGTTGTTGCTGACATGTGTTGGCATATTACTGGTTAGGCAGTGTGTTACAGTTTAGCTGTACAGCCATGGTTTGTCATCGATCACTGCAAGTCACCAGTCACTATGCCTCCAAACTCCCAGAACCACATATCTCATGAATTTTGTTCTGGCCCGACCAGACACTACTGGTGGTGCTATTACTAACTCCTGAATTACTGAAGATGCTGGAGAGCATGAATTTACTCAGTAAACTTCCTGAATAAAATATATTCACATCTAATGGATGGATTGAAACCAACGTGAGCGCTGATTAATTCTTGCGTATAAAGGGGAATTTTGGCCTGATAGTCTGACTAGATGGAGGTCAGAGGTCAGCAAACATCAGGGCTCATCTTCTGTGAACATCTGCAGCTAATTTCTTGCAAGTTTGGTGGCCTGTAATGGTCAAAATATCTAGCTTTGCACCTTTTGGACTGACTGACTAACATTTCCATGTTTATACCCCACCCCCATTACTTTGTGTTCAGAATCTTTAAATAACCAGTGATATTCTCTTAAAATCAGTTTGTAAATACACATTATTGTGCAGTTTACGAGTCACTCTCTGTGTAAAAACAGCCTGTAGCCACCGCTGCTGTCTCTCTCTCACGTACTCTCATGTTGTTTGCTGCACTCCCTCGCTGCCTATTTGCTGTGACAGCATGTTTCAGCAGCTTATGGACTGCACTCCTGTGTGTGTATGTGTGTGTGTGTGTGTGTGTGTGTGTCTGTGTTTGATGGGAGGGGAGCCCTGTGCTTTTACCCTGAAGCAGACCACTGGTTGACTGTGTGAAGAGCAGAGTGTGACTGTCGTTCTGTAGGAAGGTAATGAAGGACGGACACACACACACACACACACACACACACACACACACACACACACACACACACACACACACACACACACACACACACACACACACACACACACACTAACACACACTAACACACACACACACACACACACACACACACACACACACACACACACACACCAAGCTAGTGTCTATGTGTGGTGTAAAGCTCTGCTAGTTGTGCCCTGGATGATGTGCAATATTGCACATGTAACAGTAGTAAGTGAGGCTTCCTGCTCATCTTCTGGCTGTTGATGTTCCTGAGTGGAAAGAGGAGGGAAGGGCCGTGAGGAGTAGAAGAGAGGAATGAGTGGAGGAGGGAGACGCTGTCAGACTTTTCAAGGCCAGCTCTGTTCTTCTTCATGATAAGAAAACAAAACCCAGAAAACATTTCACTGCTGCAGCAAACCTTCATTCATTGTGTGTGCAATATAAAGCTGCAGTCTGGTATTATCTGGGGGTCGCATGAGACTCCAGATGTAATGTCGCCCTCTACTCAGTTTAAGAAGGTCGTAATTAACGATTCATAACTAATTAGAATTTTGCTGTGGGGAACAGAATAAGTGCAATAAAACAGGACTAACTAATCTCCAGATCTGGATGGACTACTCCAATTGTATTTACTGATTAAAGTAAAAAACACACAGGTGTTCATATAAATGCATATACATAGATAAATCCATCCTGGCCCCCTTCCCTGTTCTTAAAAATAACAGGATTAAGGCTGTGGCACTGAAGTCACGCCCTGATTTGCTTTTTGACACTTTATTTGATTGATTGAATTCTGAAGTGAGAGATTTATGCTCTGTGTTACTCAGTATCCTCCATAATTCCTACAATGCAATGTAGGAAAAAGCAGTGTTGATAATTGATTTAGTCAGCGATGACGCAAACTGATGTTGATCATAAGTGTCCCAATTCTGACTTTACTGCTGACTGCACAGGAAATGTCTGAGATGAACTGAAGGTGGCTCTGATCTCAGACACAGCAGACAGTAACATGTTCACCATTGTAGTTTAACATGTTAGCATGCTAACATAAGCTAATTAGCACAGCCTACTGCTGAGGCTGATGGGGATTTGGTCATAAACCAGAGGACTGATCAAATAAAAAAAATGGTTCATCAAGGTGATTACGTACCAGATTCAGACCAGACATTTCACTCTGAATCAAAAATGTTAACCTCATGGTGGCGCTAGAGGAAAAGTCAGGGGATCACCAGATTCATCCTCTGTTGATCATCTATATCTGTACCACAGTTAATTCAGTATTTTGAAGCTGCTAGTCTACCAACGCTGCCTTCCCTAAAAACAAGCTGGCAGTGATTTTTCTATCAGCTCCCTCTGTCACTTGCCATTAAAGCTCTATTTGCACTCTTCCTGTTTTTGTGCTATAAAGTCTTAATTTCCTGCCAAATCAAACCTGGTGACACACCAGTTACACTCCAGTATAGATGGCTTCCAGTCAGGGCACCAAAACAGATACAGACATGATGTGAAATTCTGTTCTTTAAAGTGACAGGTCCTGAGGTAGAGCTGACAACAACAGACAAGGCTCCCCTTGAAAGCAGCTTGCTTCTGGCTTTTTTTTTCAGCCTTAAAGTGTGATTTGTTTGTGTGTGTGTGTGTGTGAACAGACCCCCCTCTGTGTAGAGAGGGAATGATGGCGGGTGGGAGGAGGTGGAAGTGTTGAAATCCTTGATGATGCGCTCAGTGCAGGCTGCCCTGCCTTGCACCGGATTCTCAGCAGAACCCCCCCCCCCCAACCACCAGCGCCACCACCACCAAGCCCCTCCCATCCCCCCACAGCCCCACCCTCCTCCTCCCACTGCCACCACTTTTTCCCAGCATCCCCCTCTCTTTCTCTCAGCTGTGTGGCACTGCTGTCTCTCCAGGGAGGAGCCTACAGTGCTGCTGCATCACACAAGGCATAGCAGTGGTCGAGCGACAGTGTGTGAAAGTGAAATACAGGGAAAGAGAGAGAGGGAGCATTGTACCGTGCAGATATCAGCTCTTAATATACAAGGCAGGCACATTTTTTTTTCTTTTTATTCTTCTATTTTTGGCTCTGTCTGCCACGCCAAAAACAGAGAGCTGCGACTTAATCGAGGATAACAAGTCATAGAAGAAGAAGAAGAAGAAGGCAGCAGCAGACCGAATTAAACAGCCTTGGGAAAAGCAAGGCGTCTCTATCAGCTGTGAGGAGAGAGAGAGAGAGGAAAAAAGGGCGAGGGAGGGAGGAAATAATTAAATAAAGCCCAGGGAGGAGAGAGAAAGAGGGAGGGATCGTCAGAGAGAGGGAGAGGAGGGGATGTAGCGGTGTGTATCCTTGCCGGCTCACCACACATACACACATATACACACATACACATGTACATACACGCACACTTAGCCTGGATAATGTGCTGAAAGAGGTGGAGAGAAAGGAAGAAGGCAAACCGGTGAGCTATCTATCTCTGCATCCATCCATCCACCCGTCTTTTCATCATCCCGTCTGTGTTTCCACATCAAACCCCGAGACAATGGATTTGGAGTGTGCGTCCTTGCCTGGATCCTTGTGTGTGTGTGTGTGTGTGTGTGTGTGTGAGATCTATCTGCCTCCGTGATTAGCATGTGTGATTGATTCATGCCTTGTCGTTCGTTGAGTCACGCATTGCAGGCAAGGATTGTGTGCATGCAACCTGCTAGCGGTGCTAGCGTGGTTGGTGCTCGCTGGCTGTGTTGCTTTGCCCTGTAAGGCTTTCTGTTTGGCAGCTGCACCTGCCAACGAGTGCGACACTGTGTTGGTGTGCATGTTTGTGGAAAGGTTGCATTATTAAGGCGGTGTGTGATTTAACCATCAGGCTAGCACTGGTCTTAAATTCAGATGTGTTGCAGTTAGCGCCATCCACCTTTGATTTAATGGCTATGCTGCAGGTTGATTGCAGATTTGAACTCTGTTCAGTGGTTGTATTCGAATAATTTTACCTAAATTGACTCTAATGCTTCTTCAGAGGCTTATCCATTGGATGTATGTCTGTCAGAGAACGTTTTATTTTTGGTAGTGTTTGTACTATGAAAATGGTTTAAAGCTTCAATATTGTGACAACATATTGTTGAAGGCAGCTTAAATCCAAACATGTCAGTTTTAAGACTGACCTTCAAAAACCTCTTGATGCGCTCTAAATTGCACCCATGTCAGTTCAAAATGTCTCTTTCCATCTCTGGCAGGATATATATATATATATCTCTGTGTGTGTGTGTGTGTGTGTGTGTGTGTGTGGAGGGGTTCCAGGGGATTGCTTACCTGGTAGTGGTGCTCAGTGCTTTAGAGGAAAGGCTCAAAGAACAAAGAGAACAAGGAACACAAAAGTGTTATTTCGTCTTGTCTTCCCTTTCCTATCTAAGAGAGAGAAAAGGAAGTCTAGCACGGTTGTGTCTTGTGTTAAATACCTAAACCAATGTACTTTTTGTGTGGCAGGATGAGAAAACACCTGTAAAATGTCTTGTGTTTGTTCTGGTGGAACTTCATCAAATATAACCCTGGTGATTTTTAACACAAAGCTCCACATTACAAACTGTGGGCATGAAGTTTGAAAGACCTGGGTGTTTATCAGATAAGAAGGGTTTATCCAGACACTGTCAAGTTGCATTATGGGAAATGTAGGATTCTTTTTAATACCTTTGCCTCTGCTGCATCATTCTTTCCTGCAGCTTTATGGAAGTATAATACTAAAAGAGGATCCTTTAAATGATTTAAGGTTTTCAGTTTGTGACAGTGATAACAACCTGAAGACAATGTGTGTAGAAGCTTTCTTCTTCAGTGAGTGTTTTGAATTTGCTGCAGCTCTGATTTGCTTCTTGGTCTAGTAACTGTGGCTGAGTCTGATGGATATTGTAGTATTTAAAAGCTACCAGGCATTAGCCTGAAAATCAGACTGAACGGCCTTTTATTTTGATTTCATTCTTTCAGCCTGACGTTGTGCTCGTGTTTTGTGTTCAGAGGGGCGTTGTTTTGTTTTACTGTATCAGTAGCGAGTGTCTGTAGTAGTGGTTGCTAGGAGCAGTAAGCTTAACGTTTCCCACACTGATGAAAGAAATAAGCCAATTTAAGAGTTGTTATTTCTGTAAGTCCACTTGATCAGCAGCGTCCAAAAACTGTTTTCCAAGTCACACATTCAGAGGTTGAGCATCAGGCTGATGTTCCATCCCAAACTTAAGAAACAAAGTTAAGATAATTAAAAATTAAAAAATAATGGCCTTCCTGTAACCCAGACCACCAGGCTCATCCTTCAAGGCTCTCCCATCATTCATTTTCCGTGTGATGTTGTGCATTGGTCTGATGCTGGTTAATGGCTCAACCCTTTTTGCTTTAAATACTTGTGTTTTGAGGAGGTGCTAAACTGAGAGGGCACTTTAACATTCAGCTTCTCTGTCCTTGGCGTGCTCTTTGTAGCGCTGGGACATGAATACAGAGCTGGAGTATTACGTCTCAGAGGCTATATCTAGTTTGGGGGCATTTGGGGCTGTTTGGAGCTGTAGTGGCTGTGCTCTGTGCAATCTGAGTCATCCTGGTTATTGATCCCTACATTGTTTCCAGCTATTTATGAGCCTGTGTAGGACTCTGTGTGTATGTGTGGTTGGAAGGTACTTTCCTGTGTGTCAGTTTTGCTGACTGGACACTGACCTATTAATAGCACTTCATGGATAATGCTTGGTTGAACAGCTCATTCTGCAATGCAGTTGTTGATATGTAACACTCCCTAATGATACATCTGCTCCCATTTCCTCTTGTCAGTGGTGTGATCATGTATCATTGTGGATCAGACGCTGCAGCTCATGTCTAGGTTTTCTGCTGTATGGGTTAGAGGGGGACAGCATTAAGGAGTTCTAGTCAGCCTGTAAGTCTTAAACTGGTTTAAGTGGAGACCAGCAGACCGTAGCCGTCAGCGTCTGGCAGAGTGTGGCACAGGAACCCTCTTGTGATACGTGTGCCAGCATGAGTCACTAAAGATGGAGCTGCATCTGTTTTCCTCCTGTTAGATTATTGTATCGCTGCGCTGCCCTTAGTACCTGCCCGATACCATTACATAGCACATACATCAGCTGCCATAATCACAGCATGGACATACCCCCCCCCCCCCCCCCCCCCCCCCCCCCCCCCCCCCCCACCAGTATAAAAAATGAGTGTACAGCAAATCTAACAGCACAGTTCAGAAAATAAAGGCTCTGCAGTTGTCATGGCCTAGCTGCTGGTACTTAATATGTGACCTTAGTGGAAAGAGTTTTTCAGAATGGCGTCTGTCATTGCTGGAAGACAAAGCCAACTAGACAGATGAGCAAGAGAGAGGGTCACCCATCACATCAGACAGCGTTCCCATTATAAATGGGCTTTTGGACACAACAGTGGCAGCCTTAGGGGATTCATCTTAAAGCTGAAACAGTTTGCAATCAGTGAGGAGGGTGGTTGCTTGTCTTAGTCCTGGCCCTAGGTTGTCCGCTCAGTACTGGTGTTTACATAAACTGGAGATGGCAAAGTTACTTTCAAAATCCAATTTCAGCGAACTCATTACTTCCTTTAAATATAGCTGCTGATGTAATCCTATGGGATGCCTCAACTCACAGATATAATCCGGCACTTCTGTCAGATGTGGATTAATTTACCACCACAACAAATACAATACAGTGGTTTGAAAAAGTATTTGCCACCTTCCGGATTTCTTATTTTTTGCATGTTGGTCACACTGAAATGTTTCAGATCATCAAACAAATTGAAATATTAGACAAAGATAACACAAGCAAACACAAAAGGCAGTTTTTAAATGAAGGATTTTATTATTAAGGAGGGGGAAAAAATCAAACCTACATGCATGGGTGTCACTTTATGTTGAAAAGTGGTGGGGACATAAAGGCCCAGATTAGGGGTGTAATGATGCACGAGAACAAGTCGAGAAGATAATTTAACACTATTTTAAAGAAATATGAAATGCTAAAATATTGGAGCGGGAGTGTAAGGGTTGTTCCTGTATTCTGGAGACATTTTCTGCTCTGATTTATGGTGGAAATGTCTGTATTTATATAAAGGCAAACAAAAAATTCAGCTGGCAGTTGACAATTCATAAAAAATAAAAATATAACAGTATATAATGCAGTAACCAGCTGCTTGTTTTTTCTTTGGACAGTGCACATTTGTTTCTTCTATATTTGAATTAGATAGCATTTTTATTTATTGTGCAAATAAACCTAAAGTAATTTTATTTGTTTGTTAAAATCTTTGGGTTCAAGCTATTTTCAGAACATTTTTAAATGCTTTCAAAAAGTGATGGAACAAAATCAGCCATTTCAAAAAGTGATGGGGACATGTCCGCAGCATGCCCAGTGTAAATGACACCTATGCCTACATGGCCCTGTGTGAAAAAGTGATTAAAACATAAGCCCCTGTTAAAACATAAATCAACTGTGGTTTATCACATCTTTGGAAAGCTGAGTTCAATTTCTCTAGCCACACCCAGGCCTGATTACTGCCACACCTGTTAACCTTAAATAGGACCTGCCTGACAAAGTGAAGTAGACCAAAAGATCCTCAAAAGCTAAACATCATGCTGCTATCCAAAGAAATTCAGGAACAAATGAGAAACATTTGAGATTGCGATTTATCAGTCTGGAAAAGGTTATAAAGCCATTTCTAAAGCTTTGGTACTCCAACAAACCATGGTAAGAGCCATTACCTACAAATGACATGGTGAACCTTCCCAGGAGTGGCTGGCCTACCAAAATTACCCCAAGAGCGCAACGATGACTCATCCAAGAGGTCACAAAAAACCCCACAGCAACATCCAAAGAACTGCAGGCTTCACCTGCATCAGTTAAGGTCAGTGTTCATGGCTCCACCATAAGAAAGAGACTGGGCCAAAATGGCCTGCATGGCAGAGTTCAAGCAAAAGGAACATAAAAGCTCATCTCAGTTTTGCCAGAAAACATTTTGATGATCTTTAAGACTTTTGGGAAAATACTGGACTGATGAGACAAAAGTTGAACTTTTTGGAAGGTCTGTGTCCCATTACATAAAGTGTAAAAGTAACAGCGTTTCAGAAAAGGAACATCATACCAACAGTAAAATATAGTGGTGGTAGTGTGATGGTCTGGGGCTGTTTTGCTGCTTCAGGACCTGGAAGACTCAAGAAGCTCAAACTCTCCAATGTGGCGGAATTACAACAACTCTGCAAAGATGAGTGGGCCAAAATTCCTCCATAGCGCTGTAAAAGACTCTTAATTGCAGTTGTTGCTGCTAAGGGTGGCCCAACCAGTTATTAAGTTCAGGGGGCAATCACTTTTTAACACAGGGCCATGTAGGTTTGGATTCCCCCCCCCCTTAATAATAAAAACCTTCATTTAAAAACTCCATTTTGTGTTTCTTGTTATCTTCTAATATTTCATTTTGTTTGATCTGAAACATTTCAGTGTGACAAACATGCAAAAAAAACAAATCAGGAAGGGGCCAAACACTTTTTCACACTACTGTATAACGCAGGGTGTATATTTGATCAGTTTAGATAAGACTTCCATTACAATTTATTCATGTGATTTGATTGTGATGTGATTTTTCTTTTAGCAGTTGAATTTTTTAGTTACACGAGACAAAATGTTCGATTAATTTCTCTTGCTTTCTTTTCATTTCTTTAATCATAGTACTTTTTGCTCTGACTCTGTCAATCCTTGAACTGTGTAAAGAAGTCTGAAAACCTATTGAATGTGTACAGTTACTACATACACATCCACAGGGTTCGGAAAATACCGTTTTCTGGAATAGGTCACTTTTATTCAGAGACAGATTTTCAAAGGCATGAGCAAATGGAGTGTCTAAGATGCTATCCAGTTGCATTCTGGGAGGTGTAGGATGTAATTCTTTTCTTTTTAATTGGTTAAAATTACATGGTACTTTCCGCGGGCAGTCAGATGATCAGATTGGTTTTAAAGAAACTAAACATATTTGGAGCCGAAAGAAGACGGCAAAATTGTCTGTTACAGAGCCTGTTCCTGCTTCAACTTTGATGTACTGTAGTTAGATTATTGGTGACATTTCAGACATGCTCACTTTCAGGTCTACCTCCAAATAAAGTGGCTTGTATTATATGGATAAATGATTGGTGCGTTTACAACCTGACAAAAATCAGACCCAGATTGTCACAAAGCCTGGCAGATTAACTTGTTCAATGAGGCCCCAGGTGAGTTCACAGCTTCAGAAGAGAAATCACCTGGCAGTGGAAGCTCAAGTCAGACAATACTCTCTTTTGTCAGTTGTATCAGGAAAAACAGTAAACACAGACAAGACGGAGGAGCCCTGAAGGAGTAACATAAAAACACCCCTGACCCCCTCTGAGTTCTCCCTCCTTTCATAGCCCCTGCGCTCATTTACTCACACTCTCTGTCCAAGCAAACAGGTGGCTTTTTGATGCCGTCCTGGGTGGCAGTTACACACTCATGCTGTTCATTCTGACTCTGCCCTTTCTTGTCTTGGCTGTCTGACGCCCACGCAGATCCAGTACGGGATCCATGGTGCAAGAGCCAACAGCATACACTAGTTTCTTAGAAATCAGGAGAGAGGGCCAGAGAGAGGGTGTTCTTATTTATGCTCCCACCTGCCAGTATGCACTGGCGGGTGGAGTTAATGCTAATGGGGGGAGTGTTTCATCTTCTGTATGCTAGGCAGTTACCAAAAAACAACAAAGAGAAGCATGTAATCTAAACAATGAAACCAGTCTGCAAAGTTGCAGTGTTCAAGACACTCAACTGGCTGCTTGCTCACTGCACTTCAACACGTCTCAAGCTTTCCAGCAATTAACAACCTTCTGTCAGGAAGGAAAACAAGCTCTAGACTTTTATGTCACTATAAAACCAACAGGACCTCACTCTAAACAGTCTTTAACCAGTCACCTGCATCTGCTAGCTTAAGGGACTCCATGTTGACCCCCACCTCCTCCTCAGGTTGTACCAGAGCATTATTCAGCCTATCCCATTGTATTGTTCCACCTCCTTCTTTAACATGGTATCTGTTACTAATCGGGCCAGCCTCCAGGATAATTGCCTTTCCCACACCCAACCTAGCAGAGCTAAACGTTATGGCCATTACACATTGCAACCTCGATAGCACAGGACATCACACACCCACCCAGACACCATCTTACCCCACTGCCCTCTGGGCGCAGGTATAGAGCACTGAGGTGGAGGAGGGCTCGCTGAACTGGCCTGAGAGTGTGCTGCTGTCTGTCATTGTATGTTGTTACTGTGCTGTTGTTGTCTGATGTGTACATTGCTACATTGCCAATAGCTGTTTTCTCCTGATATTCAGTTAAAAATTTGAGCATTTTCAAATATGACCAACTGACCACTGAAACCTTATTCAAACAAAGGGACACTAAAACAATAGAATCACTTGAGGTTAAAGTTATAGTCTTATAGACAATATCTCACAAACTCCATCAAATCAGAGGAGCAGTGCAGTATTTATTTACCGCTGCATGCAGCACATAAAGTGGGCTCAGTACATCATCTGCATCTGTGACCTTACTGTTATGTAATGCACTAGCAGGAATTAATCACTGCATTCAAACTGTGGGATAAAAACACAGTAACAGCTTCCAGGCAGGAACAGCTGCCTTGTTTAGGGGAGTAATGTCACACAGCTCCTAGTTAACACCTCTGGTGTTGTTAATGTTACCTGTCCATTAGCAGCAGCTGCAGTTACAGTGTAATCTGTGGTGCCACAGGCGGGGCTGAGCCAGAGACCGGTCACTTCCTCCGTGATATTAAAGGAGAGGTCTGCTGTTTGTTGTTTATGGTAGGGTATTGATCACCGCTGTCAACATTATGAGCCATAAGTAACTAGTGTTACAAATGAGAGCAATCTATCCTAAAACACTTACATTACTGTTAGGAGTTATTACCTGTGTACTTCACACTTCTCTGCCCATTTAGTTTGCATTGGATATTTGTTGGCCCACCATTCGTCTCTCTTTCGCTAGAGAAGGAACTTGTGTTGGACAGATAGTAGAGCAAGTTATCATAACAACTACTGATAGATACTGACAGATTAGGTTTGTTTTCTTAGTCCCAATTAAGGTTTGTAACGCATGAAAATGGTCATCTTTGTCACCTGATTATTGTCAAATCTATAAATGTGGTATCATCACATGGGTTGAGCCCTTTGATCTAGACATTGACCCTCTAAACACAAAAGTGCCAGTTCAACATATAGTATTTATAGGCAACAGTGCAGTGATCCAGGGAGAGAAGTGATCCAGTGTGTGTTACGCTGACCTAGCAGGGGAAGGGTTAAAGTATAGGCTGGGGATCGGTCCAATCACTTCAACATAACTGTAGCAACTCCCATTTACCCAATCCCATTTAATGACTAGGCCAAAGCCATCACCTTTGCCCAACATGGCAGACCCTTAAAGTCGGTTTCATAATGTGCTGAATGGTTAACACTTGAATACTGTGTACTACTGGATCCAAACTCTGCTCTTATTGTGAATTGAGACGTCTCCGTGGATTGTATGTTCTGTAGTGCAGAATGCACTACACCACTGATAACCAGTCTCATCGTCTGTGATCCCTAACACGTAGAGACATGCATTGCATTATGTACGGTGAATGCATCAGGCACTGTGAAGTACCAGGGTGGGTGTGTCATCAGTGAAAATATAACTTGTGGGTATTTTTCTCTCTTCTTACTAGATCTGTTTTGAAGAAGTCTA
Source organism: Micropterus dolomieu (assembly GCF_021292245.1). Taxonomy (NCBI): domain Eukaryota; kingdom Metazoa; phylum Chordata; class Actinopteri; order Centrarchiformes; family Centrarchidae; genus Micropterus; species Micropterus dolomieu. The sequence continues at coordinate 31,715,518 of NC_060157.1, read as the reverse complement.
AATCTCAGTGAAAGCACTTAATTATTAATTGATCATTGCGTTTTACAAAGCTTTGATTTGTCATGGTGTTCAGGGGTGAATGTTGGGGGACTTGGCTTGAACTCTGCTTCACACTTGGTTCGCTTTTAAGTATGAATACTTTTGATATGAGCATCAAAGACTGACTCTAGAACGTTTGAATCTTGACAGAACCCCGTCAGACCAGAACGCTAGCTGTGTTACAGCCCCGATCCTTTCATATTCTTCTTAACATGCAGAAAGACTCAAAACGGGTTACTGGGAGGACTGTTAGATTTGGTTGGCCACACCTGAGTGAAATGGTTTCTGTGCACCATCACCTTTTTATATGTTTTATCACAGGCAAAGGTTTCAAGTGAGAGAGCTGTTTTTGGGACAATGTGGATCACAAAAGTAAAACAAATTAACTCGTCAGATTATTTTTGTTAGCCATTTTATGAGTTTATTAGTGAACCAATAGTATAGACATGAAGTGGGGAGAGAACTGAGAATGACATGCAACAAAAGTTCCTCAGCCAGACATAAACCGGGATGTTATGGTTCATGGTCGGTGTCCCAAAATCCTCTTTTAAATCTTTAGCTTATTTATCTTTATTTATAGTCTTTTGGTAGACAGGTTTGACATGCTCAAACAAGTCAATCAAAAGAAAATTAAGTGGCAACTATTTTTATCTTTGAATAAAATGCCAAACTTTGCAGGTTCTGGCTTCTCAAATGAAAGGATTTGCTGATTTTCTTAGTCGTGCATGACAGTAAAAGAAATATAATGAATGAGTTTTGGATTGTTGGTTGAACAAAGCAAGCAGTTTGAAGATGACACTTTTGGGCTCTGTGAAATTGTGATAAGCATTTTCAAAACATCAATTGATTTAATCGAGAAAGTAATCGTTGGTTGATAGGTGTTGCTGGAGTTTGGATCTCTTCAGACTGTTTCCCTTCGCCACGCAGGTGCGAAGTACAGTAGACACCCGTACTCTGAATGTCTATAATATACAGACATGAATACCAAACTGTGTTAACATTTTAATACAGATGGTAATATAAAAAAATGTGACTAGTTGGGCAACTGGTTTTTAGGTTGGTGTATTTCAGATTTTTTGGAGACTTTGTGTCAACAAACATTGGCATTTCCACAGCACATAGCTCTGACTTCACTGCACCGTGTTTATTTAATAGTTCTGCTTGATTTGTTCTTAAACCCTGATGTTTGCACTCTGAACCCCAGCTGGCAGAAGCTAACTATCATGAGCAGCTTGCAGGGCATGTCAGTAGTTTTCTAGTGTGGATGTATTAACGGAACTGGTTTCAGTTTCACACTGAGCAAATATGCTGAAAATGTTCTTCGGATTTCCAAATGTTTGGGCCAATAGCACAGGTGACCTTCTCTGGCTGAGCCAGCCGGCTGCCCACACACGAGTATGTGTGACAAGAATCTGTTGATAAGGCTTTATTCTGGACCTAATGAGAGTAATGTCTCTGTGTGTATCACTGTTTTATAGCTGTTTGTTTTATACTAGTTGTGTAAGGCATATTGTTTCTGGGTCAGAGTTTTTCACGTGACCTGCAGCTTTAACTATGTCCACGAGTCTAAACCTCTGTTCAGCCTCTACCTGTGGCTTCTGACTCCACTGTTGGATGGTAGCATGTCAGCGCGGGACATCTCACTGGCTTCTGGTCCGAGTCCAGCTGTCAGGGCTCAGCTCATACGACAAAGGGATCAAAACACGTCATGTATCAGAGAACGGATGAGTATCTTAAAGCTAATGCTCAGCTTTGTGTGTGACAGGCAGTCAGCTGAGCTGGAGGGTTTTCAGTGCATCATCTGTGTGACATCAGTTCAGGACATACATGTTTGATTTCACAATAAGTTGTTATTATAATCTCAATTAATTAATGTTAGAATGGTCTGAAAGCCTCATTTTGATTCCCTTTGGAGATCATTGTTGCATCCACCTCACTCTCACGCTGATCTGGCAAAATGAGGTAAAAAAATGCCAAAACAAGAAAGACAGTGATCTGATTTGCTCATGAGATCTTCCAGCAGGAGAAAAGGGCCAGCACATGTAAAAAATAAAAGTCTACATGATAGATGAATCACATTGCACTGAAGATATTAGAGTTCAATGAGCCTTAATACACCTTCATCTGTGTCTACTAATGGATACAAACCACTGACTTGAAACTTCAGGTGGCTTTTCCAATCCAGTATTCAATCTGTCTATTTATCTACAAAATATATTTTTATATCTGTGTATGAATGTGACCGACTGCATCCTGAGGTGTGTATGTGTTAGTCCTGTTAGTCGTAAAGTCTCCTGCTGTGTGTGGTTTGGTCTGTATTCTGTGTACTCTGAGAGAGGGAGAGAGAGAGAGAGAGAGAGAGAGGTCAGCATGCAGGTCCTTCACGCATCACAGGACTTAACTGTCAAAGTGTGGAAGCTGATGCACCAGTGATGACTTACTTTAGTCTGGGACACGCTGGGTACGACTGAAAGACAAAGAGCCAGTGGCGGGGGGTGCACAGGGAGAATGTTAATAGACTGGATCAAACCGGTCAAGTTTTTATCCTTCCGGGCTTTTGTCCAATGAGATTCTGAGAGAGTTTAAAGAGGGGGTATTATAGAAAACAAGAACCTGGGCTGTTGGAGGATGAAGCTGACCCAGCTGTTCTGAGCATCACGACCGGAGCAGATGTTGAAGGTCTAATTTTAAATAATTACAGATGGTCTTCAGACGTGAAGACAAGGTGCAGACAGTAACACCACCACAGTCAGTGTGGTGGTTCATGTTAGTATCTGGGCTGATGCTAAAATGAGCTTCCAGTCCCAAAGGCTTTTCCTCATCCATTCCTGCTCACTCTCCCATTTCATGTCTGTGCCAATCTTGTAAATCTAATGGTCATGTCTTGCGTTTTCATGTGTAGACATAAGGAGCTAAAAAATAATATGTTTATCCCCCCTCACACTCTTTTTTTTTTTTTATTCTCTCTTGCACTTACTATACATACTAGAATTTACCTCATTGTTGACATACCTGCCTACAGTACCTTTTAACCAGAGAGGATTAAGTTCACTCTAAAAACAAGTGTTTTGGATAAAACAAATACATAAACAAACAGTTTGCAGCAAGTCAGGAAAGTCTGAGGGCATCTGGTGGATGGATGGAGAACAGCCATAAACAGATATGGAGGCGTGTGAATGTGGCTGCAGAGACGGACAGAGAGGCAGACAATATAATGACCATGAAAGAATCAAATCATCATGATCAAAAGTTATTATTTCCTGCTTCTTTTGTTTCCACATATTTATCTTATTATTATTTAGATATTCTTATAGATATTTTGAATTCTAGAATTTTTATGGTTAAATTATATATTTTTATGTATTATAATTTATTTATATAATTATTTATTTCATAATGTTATATTTCAAATTTTCATCAAACACTTCTTCATACTAGGGGTTCCACTCACAGTGGATTCAAACCCGGGTCTCTCACACCAAAGTCTTTTATTGTTCTCTTGGTAAATTCATATGACAGCATGTTTTGTGTCACTGCATTATTTTACTCAACACAGATGGGTTTCAAGATCACATTTCCTGCCATTTCATTTAGATCTGGCTTTCTAAAATGACCTCATACAGCTGGAACATAGTAAGTTAGAATCATGGCTGTTGTCTCTTGATGAAATTAAGAAAGTATGCTCTGTGCCAATAAGCATAACTCATGCACCGGGCGGTTCATGTCAAGTCAGTTCGCCTGAAACATGACTTTATTCCAGTTACAAGATAGTGGTGTCTGTAAAGGTTTGAATTTAGATTTTGATAAGTGTCCTTACCAATATTAGTTTTACTGTGTGTGCAGTGTTTAGTACTTTGGATGAAGTAGTCAGAATGAGGTACAGTAGGAGTTTAAAAACATTACAACAACTTGATATCTTCTACAAGACCAGAGATTAAAAGCAGCAAATCAGCTCCTCAACAATTCACATGTACTGTAAAGCCTGTACAAAAAAGGCCTCTGGAGCTTCTCTAAACTTGTTAGCTCGTTAACTCGGTCGCTAACGGGACAATAAGTTCAAACAGTTTGTTCCAAAGACTTATCTGTGGAATTGACTACGTTCTCACAGCTGTCTGAAAACACTTCCTCTTTTATGAAGCAGTTTTACTCTGACAGAGGAGGTTAAATAAAAGTAGATGGTGCAACACAGCTAATAAACCATGAGAGCTTCATCCTTTCATTTTGTAAGTTGCTTTAAATTGTGCTTAATTGGACAGAGTCACTTGTTTAAGACTGGAAACAGAAAGAAGACTTTGGATATCTTCACTTGGGACTAGAGTAGAGACTTCATAGCAAGATTAGTAGCTTATTTGTGACTTGCAGAGTAATGACTTTTCTCCAGATAATGTTTGATTAAATCATTATGTCAGCATAACTTCCAGCATTATTGGAAACTGACCTGTTAATTTACTATCATCTGATTTAGCAGAAACAATACTGGTAAAGTGTTAAGAGATCTGTTTTCTGCGTCCTGCTCACAGCAACACACCGAGGCAGCAGCAGATAAATTTCAGAACGTAGCAGATATGTCACACATTATTTCCCTCACCTTGCCTAATAACCTCTGGGCGAGTCAGCGGCTCATTTAGAGGGAATGAGAATGTCATATGCCACATGTCATTTGTGGTTATCGCTAATGAGAACGGCTGGACGTGCACCCAGGCTCCACACCTATAATGCTCAACACACCTTTTGACTTATAAGCATCTCTAGCTCCAGAAATAGCAACAGTGGTTTTGTAATGTGTCAGGCCTCCCTGCTGCACTGCAGCACACCCACATGTTCTCACTGCTGCTGATAACCAAGCAGCTGGGAAGCTTTCTTCCACTGATCTGAATGCGGAAGTTAGCCGGCTCTGCTAGGATGCCTTTGATTTGTAGATAAGTGATGCAATTTTCAATCAATAGTCGGCTGCATTAGCTGTGTGGAACTCATGTCTGGAGTATATAGGACATTGAACATGTAGGATGAGATGGCATAACAGGTTGAGCATCTTTAAAGCCCATACTTGTCATACTTTACTTTCCTCTACCACTACGGTTATTTCAACGGTTAAGTCATCTGGACTTATTTCTGCAGCAGCGTAGCTTCCAGCACACAGAGCTAACATAGCTCTGAGGCTGTAAATGGTTGCCTTGTTTGTGCAGCGTTGACTGTGGCACAGCAGAGTGCCATTGTTCTGCCTTTAACACACTGTGGTTTCTATACTGACCAGAATGATGCATTGTGGGTGACAGAGGCACTCTCCTGAGAAGACAGCACTGGGTTTGTGTTAACACTGTAAGTCTGACTAAAAGCTGTCTTTAATGGTCCATTTCACTGAAACACACATGTAAAATATCCCAGTCACTGTGATGAAATGATTATAGTGAATTTCAGTTTGAGGGCCAGCTGTAAAACAACAGACAAGATCATATCTGATTGCGTCAGTTTTTTTCAATCTGGGTAAATTCACATGGAGGCACCGTTTCGGCCTACAATTTAGTCAGTCCTCACTTCAACTCCTCCAGATGAATTTATCAGTGCACAGGTCAATCTGTTTTGTAAGATGCTCAAATAGATTTTACAGAGACATTTGAGAAGTCTATGGAGAAGTGCTTTTGTGCTCTACAAATCACATATTCTCTATGTTACTGACTAACTGAAGCATTCCAGATAATATTTTTCAACCTGGACCCTATTTTCCCTTGTTTTTGTGTCTAAGTGAGTAATGGGGACAGCGCTGTAGTCAGCAGGAAACAGGGCTGCAACGTCATTTTTCCAAGAAATTGCGCACCATAGTTTACGTCCTTGTCCTTGTTTTTGCCACTGACGGGCTCAGATTGTACGTGTCTGATAACATTACATCATTAACCAGAAACCGTAACAAAATCGCTCTTGTCAAAGCCACCCGACTCCATTGACCAATACAGTAATTTTCCCTTGCAGATCAACGTAATTCATTCAGACTTCGACAAAAACAAACCATTTTCTTTGTTGGTCTTTCCAGTGTACCAACAATCACCAATACAGTTAGATGTGAAAATATTCTCCCTCTACATGCTAGCTCCCCGCTGCCTCACCTCCCTCTAGCTCCACCCATTTTCTTAAATTAGATCCCAATAGCCTATGTTCATTAACTCATGCCACAAAGACCACCTGCTGCTGGCACAGACCTTAATATGCTGAAACACCTTGAATGTTTAAAGTTGTCCTACCTTATGTCTCTGACACAGTCTCAAATAGTCTCCTGGGTCAGTTTGTCTAATAAAAGCTTCCACCTCATGTGCAAGGATGTTTTTATAGCTGTTATTATAAGCTCAAATGTTTAGTACTTAATTCTTACTAATGATTTGTTTTACACTTTAAATCCATGTGTTAAAGCAGCGATGTCTGATGTTTAAAGTGCTGACTGGCCTCAGTGATAGATCAGATGAAGCCACAGCAAAGCGCGAGTCATTATAAGAGCAGGCAGATGAGGCATGTATACACAGTGAGGTAATCTAGCCTTGATTATGATGCACTGGCCCTGACACCTGCTCTCTGCGCTTAAATCCTACAGCGAGCCTGCAGTCTCTGAGGGTTTCCCATCCAATTGGACTTACTCTGTCATTTAACTTCTGTGGAAATGTTGTTTCATGCAAACAGAGCTGAAACAATCTCCTTCACTTTTTGTAATATTCTCTCTTAATATTTGTGTTTGGTGATAAGATAATGTTTTTTGCTTTAGAGTAGCAAAGTAAAGGATTACATATCTTTGCATCATACTTAGGATTGTTGAGGCATGCATCTGGTCCAGACTTAAAGAGAACAGTGAATTGGATCAGTAATTAATATTGAGAGTCAGAGTCTGTGATGGAGGAGAAAATTTTGGATCAGTGCACCCACATTTGGCATTGGCTTTATATATACACTGACCCTGGCACATAAAGGTGATGAATGTTGGTCTAATATTTACCCCCCCTTCAGCTCTGGTTTGTTCTCCACCAACTCCTGAGATAAACATCTAGCTCTTTGTCTCTAACTTGCTTGGTGCTGTGCAGGTAGTGTTCAGAGGGTTTATCAGAGCTTTTTCACTGAAACAGCTGCTGCTGGAAACCAAGATAATGAGCTAATAGAGCCCAAAAAGAGATTGGTGATGATTCTCTGTGGGTATGTCAGAGTTATACCTTGCACATTACACACAGCCATTTGATCTAGGGCTGCAACTGACCAATGGAGATCAGCGTTTCCCAAAGCCCAAGGTGACATCATCAAACATCTTGTTTTGTCCACAACCCAGAGATATTCAGTTTACTGTCATTGAGAAGCCGAAATCCTCCTCTTAAAGAAATGTTTTAAATGATTAATCAATTATTAAAATAGTTTGTAAATAATTTAATAGTTCTAATTTGAACCATTTGTTTTTTAATAAAAGAAGAGTGCAGCTTTAAATAAATTGACACAGAATAATCTAAATAATTTAGTGGAGTCTGGACAAACACTGCATGCCTCAACATCCCAGCTAATATGAGCTCATCTGAGGTGGTTTGGGTTTCTCATAACCAGAGTAAGGCTGCAGCTAATGATGATTTTAGTACTCAAAGCTTCTACAGATTATTTCATTGATTCATTGATGCATCATTTAAGAAGTACTTTTGCTTGGCGGCAGCGGCACCACCCCAACCCGGTAACGGGATCAGCTGTGTACGCTGATCGATGATAGATACCTATTAGTCATTTCGGAAATTCATAGTGTGTCATACAGCAAACATCAGACCAACAACCAGACAACTGCTTTGCCAACACAAACATCACCCGAGTTCTATACAAGTTATACTGCAGCTCCCCGACACCCAGTTAACTCATGACTGTGACGTTACAAACCAAACTCATGGCCCAACCAGGAGAACAACAAACGCGTGTGTACATTTTCAGTTGAGGACTGCGGCTTACTTTGGCTTCAACTCAACAATTAATCATGATTTCAGTCAAATGCTAATGTTGCTGTTACCTTGTCTGTGGTCCGCTGGCAGAACACCTGGTGCTTTCTGATCAGATGCTGTCGTGCTGTTGCGGTAACTTTCGGCGACATAAGTTTTGTTTTGTGGTGGACGGATTGTATTTTCCTCCACTTTGCAAACAGCGCCATCTTAATTACGTCGTGGTCACACAGGTAAGCGCGATGTGTGACAGTAATAAATGTCCGTGCAAAACAGTGTGCTGTATAGTTATATGGATTAAATCAAGCCTCAATGCAAAGAATTTGCGTGGATGCATTTTAGTAATCGAATTAATCGATGAATCGTTTCAGCCCTAAACCAGAGTGAGAGCTTGTCTGGATTATACCATATGTTAGCATCTTGAATTATTAACAGTGTGAAGGTTTGACGGTGTCTACCAGCATTGTATCATTGTGTAACTTGTTTTCAAAGCTCTGTCATCGCCACAGATAAAAGATTGTCTGACAAGGACAGAGCACGCACATAAGCTCAAACCGAGGTGTAATCAAGAACCTAGCTGTAGAAACTGATAGCCTCTTAGTCTCTGTGTGTATCTGGTTCACAGCTCTTATTTGGTGTCTCTTCTTGTTTGTACATTGATTACATAATGTTATAGACTGCATGAGCCATCAAAGTCAAACCCAACCCCCAGCAGCGGACATTCTCCTTGGCCTCTCTGCCTACCGAGGAATCCCTGATTTCCCAGGAGTGACTGCTCTGAGCCGTCGGCTTCAAAACCCATTGGATTGATTTCTCATTACATGGTCCTGGTGAGCTGTGTGTGCTGTGTGGGCCTGCGAGTCAATGCGGTTCCTGTTCGAGCAGATGAAAAAGTTACGCTCCAGCCTCTGCCAGGAATCTACACAGCATTAGCGCGACCATTTAATATTCTTACCTCTCTTTGCTTGTGTAATGTTCTCATCTTCAAGAGTGGGAAATCTTCCTTCAGGCACATGGGCGCAGATTGATTTCAGTCTGTTGGAGATGTAAAAGAGGCAGGAAATTGATCACTGTGATCCTCAATGGGAGCAGTTCGGCCTTTGTGGTTTCTATTAAAAAAGTCCGTAAAAAGGCTGCCTTGTGAATGGCAGATTACATCACAAAATCACACCCACATACCCCTCTTATCTTAAATCCTTTTTTTTTTAATCTGAAGAAGTGCAGAAGAACGGAGCCAGGTTAGATTTATTCTGAGATGTAAGACTTTTTCTGCGTCTGGGCATAGCTGGGCTAGTACTGTCAGTGTCAGTATTGTCAGAGTGTTAGCTGACATGCCTGCAGGGTCAGAAATGTGATCTGGTGGCTCCAAAAATGTCAAGAGTAGATGAGAGAAAGGGTGAGTGGATATTGCAAATGTTTTCTGCAAAGCATCTGTCTCTCCATTGCAAGAAATCTCAACATGTATTAGAGTGAAGGGATCTTGTCTGTATATTCAAATCCCACAAAGGATTACTCTCAGTGATTCTGGTGACCCCTTGACATTTCATCTAGTACCACCATCATGCAGAAGTTCGCATAATTCGCTTGGACTACATTTTAGTCTTTGGGTGTTCTAAGTCATGTCATATTAACAATACTGGGATGTGTGACTTCATAGAAGAAGTAAAATGTCTCTGGTTGAGTGGAGGTGGTTTGATGACATCTATATTAACAGAAGAAGAACTGAAGTGCTCCACCACATAACAAAGGCCACATACAGTGTCATCTAGTAACTACAGCTACGCTTCAGAATCTGATTCAGTTCAGCAGGTGACAATAAGTAATACATCACATCATGCGTTTGCTTCATGGTAATTAATCAGAGAAGCATGTTGCAGTGTCAAGATGAAAAGAAACACAGTTGTGGAGTAAAATGGCTCCATCGGGCATATGTAACCTCACTGTACAACAAGATAAACAAAAGAAGTCAAACACCAGGCTGAAGTCAGTGGACATCAGTAGGATGCAGTGTCCACTTCAGGGTCTGCATTGAGTTGAAGTTATCTTAAAGTTGGATATTGGTCAGCTGGAAGCCCACTAAAGTCACATATGTTTGCTGTGCATATGCCTGTGGCCCCTAGAGGATGAATCCTAATTTCCAGTCCTGTACACAAAGTTATCCAAATCTTATTGCCATGAAATTAACTGAGCACATTCACGCTCCCTAGAGGATGAATCCTCCCTGGGTAGGACACTCTATAAGCTCTCCTCTGACACAAAGCTCAGGACAAAATGTCACCTTTTCACAAAAGGGTTCACATAATCTAACAGGCAAACACCATGACATCTGCTTTACACAACCCCACTGCTGATAAGAATACTAAAACTGTGTGTGTGTGTGTGTGTGTGCAGTGTCTCCTCTGGTGCCACCTCATCCTCCCATCTCCAGGATTTCCCCCATCTCACAGGCCTATGGCTCTGACTCTAACTCACTCACTCACTCACTCACTCACTCACTCACTCACTCACTCACTCTCCTTCATGGTGGACACAAATTAATGTCTTGAACACCTAAAGAGAAACTAAATGCTGTGAAGCTCTGATTTTGGTTTTACTGAGGTATTTGTTGCAGTGAGCAGTGTCTTGCTGTTGCTTAGAAACACACAATGTGTTGTCAGTCAGTTGTGCGTTGGTGAGCCACACAGATTAACTTAAGTAGCTACATTCAAGCAATCAAAAACACAGTAATTAAAATCATATCTAAAATCTACAAAAGTCAGTGAATGATCGTCTTGAGTCTCTTTGGCCACCACGGGACAAAACAACTAAAACAAGCTGACATACACTATCAGCATCATATCATCAGCTTATAAAGTCGTATTATCGTAAAATCGTATTAGCAAGCATACAGTGGGTTTATCTGTGGTGGTTTTTCTTTTCTGGTGATGGCTGCATATGAGGTTTGATGAGAGGGGACACAATTTCTAAATAGAAAGAAAACAGTGATCCAGCGAATATATTTTAAAAGTGTGTTTGTTCTAGTGTTTGCTCGAAACCAGAGCAGAGACCACAGTGAATATTGAAACCCTGAAATGTCAGCACCTACCTACATAACTGCTGGGTGATGGGTATTCATTAAAAACCCTATCAACCCCAACTAAATATTCTAGCCGGTTTGTGCTGTGGGCAGTGAAAACATTACTGAGTGCCCAGAGGACGTGTTAGACAGTCGCTGAACTAAGAGATGCCAGACTGCTTTCTGGCAGTTTGCAGCACAAATAACACTCTTGGGCCTTTCCAAGTGTTCTGCATTCTTTAAACCGAATGCTTCAGATTCTTTTGTGATCCTGTAAGTACACAGTGTACTATTGACTGTCTGATCAATATGATGTCATATTAATCATACTGTATGTTATATTGGATAATTAGATGTCATCAGAGGATTATCATAAAAATGCAGGTCTCAACTTACCCTGTATCTTATGACAGGGTCATTATAACAGCTCTGTCATACTCCTAATGACTCATGCCTCCATGGTGTACCAGCAGAATTGAGCGCCTCTTTGTGTAAGATTGAATGATTTTTCTCAAAGAACAGCTTTTTTCATGATCTTTTATTCAATTCCCTGGGTGACCATGTTGGTGCTAATGTAAAACCATATGAACAGCAGTGGAGGGGTAGTAGCGCCCTTCACAGTGTGCTCCCTGCACTTCAGTAGGGGGTGGTGATGGCGCATAGATAAGATGCTTGCCTTTGGTGTGGGAGACCTGGGTTCGATTCCCACTGTGAGACATCCACCATTGTGTCCCTGAGCAAGACACTTAACCCCTAGTTGCTCCAGAGGTGTGTGACCTCTGACGTGTATAGCAATTGTAAGTCGCTTTGGATAAAAGTGTCAGCTAAATAAATGTAAATGTCAGTACCAAAGTGTGTGTTGGTTTGCATTTAGTACTCAAATAACTGATGAATGACAAGGTGCTTGAGCGACAGTGACAGCTATATTAATTTCTCCACACATGACTTCTTCTTTTGTGAGAGTGACTTGGTTTGTGGAAAAGCCCAGCCTCAACAAAGTCAGCAGTCTTACGGGAGAAATGCTTTTTCCTCTGCCTATTTTTACTAACTGGGTTGGAACTAAACCTTTAAGTAACATGGCGGTTGTCTTATTCGACTTGAATTTGGGTCATATCACCCTTCGGATGAAGAAACGTTTTACTAAAGAACTGAGGACTGAAACTCTCTTTAACCCATGCCTCTTTGGCCAATCCCTTTCTCCCAAATCCACAGGAAAGAAATGATTAGAGCTTTGAGAACTGGGGCATTTTATATAAAGACAGCCCCTCTGCTGCAGCCCTCAGTTGTGGTCGGCTTTATTGATTGCAGTTCATTTATATGATAAGCTTTTTCTTTCTCTGACACATCTGATGGGGTTGCCTGTGCAGCAGAGGAAGAGCTTATGAGATTATAGTACAGTTGAATGGTTCATGCAGAATTGAAAGAGAGATGTTTTTCCTTCCTCACAACAAGGAGAGTGACTCAGAGACGGAGGTCGAGAGGAAACTTTTCACCTACTAAAATAGGTCGGACTTGCTGCGGGGCTGTTAGGAAGGCGGCCATGCTTCTGCAACAGAGCGACATGATGCAGGCAAAGGGCTAATCTGACATGAGAATGAGGATCATTCAATACCAAGCAAAACACTGTTTTACAACTCAAACAAAAGATTATCTTCCAGCAAGTTACCCTGATAGCATTTACTGAGAAGAACTAGTGCTGTAAAAGTGTTTCTCAGCTAACCAAGGTGCCCATGTGGAAGAATATTGTGACGTGAAGTAGTGTTGTATTACTCGAGACTTGGATTTTATTTCAAGACCAGTCAAGGCAAAAAGTTTTGGAATATCAATAAATTGCTTTTGAAATGTATTTGTTAACATCCTAACTTTGATTGGATGCTAAACGTATTGCTTCACTAATCTAACTAATCGGACCTTTGTAGGCGGCACTATAAATAGGGATGTTACTGTATAGGTTGTTGACTTGCAGAAATAAAAACTCTTATCAGTTTATGTCTTTGATCATTAGTTGTAAGTTAACTGTTCTTAGAAAATGCTACTGCAACTAAAAATTACATCATGGGGACGGAAATGTCAGCGTAACTGCCATCCCAAACAGAAATCCTCAAACATGAGCACAGTGTCAGGCTGAATGAATGAAAGGAAATGAGTAGTAGTAGTAATGTTTCCCACACTTCACTTAGGCGGACCAGCCAGGTAAATAAACGGCCGCCCAGGTATATTTAGCGACCCGATTTAGCATTGTGCAGAGAAAAACAGAGAGTTGTTACGTAACAAGACGCGGACACGGTAGATAGTTTACAAGCAGGGACCAGGTAAAGCAACAGTGCAGATGTCATTCGGTTGGTTTCGTTTTGATAGGCTTCGTCATTAACAAGCCCCCTCCACATGCGGCGCACCTGCAGCTGATAATGGAATCGTGGGTGGAGCAAGCCGCTGTGTTTGCAGCAGGGGTGTAGGTGTGTGCGTATGTGGGGAAAAGAGAACTGAAGTCATTCTGTGGGAATCACTGGACTGGTGTCTGTGATGCCACCATTTCCCATCAGACAATTTGAAGGCTGGAGTTTGGTTTTCCAGTTTATCACCATCCTTGCCGTTACTGGAGCCCAAAATCCAAATCGGGCAAAGTGGCGGAAGCCTGGCTGGAGCTGAAGTGGTCTGTGCTGGTGGCTGCCAACATGGCTGTGACTGGCTGTCACTCCTGTCAATCAAGCAAACACTTTCAAATATTTCAATTTGTTCATCTCAAAAAAAAGTATTGTGCATTAATATAATATATATATAAAAGTAAGCTCATGCTTCTGATAAGTAGTTTAGATATCCATTTAGATCAAACTACCTCTGCTACAAACTGTAGAGTGTTTATTAGTTCAATAAAATGACTTACAAGTGTTGGACTCAGAACAACCTTAGAGCCTCTCATCTCTTTTCTGCCGCTGATTCTGACCTCATTCTGTTGTGCGGCTGGATTTTGAGTGGTTGGATGTCCTACTATTGAACCTCTGCAGTGAATAGCGTTATCCTGGAGCACATCTGTTCAGAAGGCTAATCCACAAAAGGCTGGTCCTTTGCATAATGCTCCCACTGGGCAACCACTTCAGCTGGCACCAACAAGCCGTACAACAATAGTGTTGCAGAAGCTAGCCTCAGTGAGGCTACATGCTGAGCAGAAAGAGAGGTCTGCTAAGCTGCTAAATCAAGCCGACTCGTGTATGAGGGCTGCTAATTGTCTGTGGCAGAGTTGCTGGCCTCATTTAAAAGGCCTCCCTCTGACTTTTCCCCTTTATCTAATCCTCTCCTGTTTATTGTATCTGTCAGTCTCCTTCTTTCTTTTCAGTCACACATTGCCTTCTCTGTCTCGTCACTGTTTTCTTCGAACCCAGATTCTCCGGTGTGGCTTTTGGTCTGCATTCCTCTGCTCAGTGCACCACATACCTGACCAGGTCACCTGGTTATTCTTTGTTGTTTCTGATACTCTGAATTCAAAAACATTTTGCACAAAGCCCTGCAGTCTTACATAACACAGCACCAGATAGACTGACTGAACAATGGTCTGTCAAGGTTGTGACCATCATAGAGAAAGGGACTGGAACGCTCTTTATCATGAGCAGGAAAGCTAAGGTTTAATCAGGTCATTTGGATTAATGATAAATTGTGTGTAGCACAGTGTGGTCTTATTCCGGCCTGGTTGGCTGAGCTTGAAGCTTACAGGTCCATTGTTACATTTCATTTTGACCTACACAGTGAACTAGAGAGCTGCATTGGGATTGGGATCCCACGGGACCCGTGCTGCGGGAGGGCAGTAGCGCTGATAAGATGGAGTCAACAAACGAAGTTGAAAAGAAGATTAAAAAGAGCACATGCGACTGTTCACGAGAACATACTGCACGGGCCTGACTCGAACCAGCCACACTGACGAGGAAGCTAAACCCCATGGCCACGTCTCCTAAGGTGTCGGGAGTGAGGTTTACTCACTGCACAGCCTCGCTGGTTTCCGTCACACAGGCGTTTAGCATAGCCCAAACATTTGTGTCCTTTTTTACTCTGCATGTCACAATGTTTGTGGGTGCGGGCTGGAGTGGATACACATGTTGCGGGAGCGGGCGGTTTCAGTGATTTAAGGTTTTCACATACAGCTGGTCTGCTCCCCACATCAGAAATCATAACTCCCAACCAAGAGTGCATATTCTAGAGAAAAGGTGTACTGAAAGCAGCTTCTTTTTACATGACTGAAGTTGATGAGAAAACCTGTGGCGACACCCATCAGTTTATTTTAAATTTTGTTGTTTGATATTTAGATAATGGCAGATTTCGCCCCCAAATAATATATTTATTACCAACTAGTTACTCAGCATATACTCCTTAAAGTAAAATTAGCTACACTACTTATTACTGGGTGATATAACACCACTCTCTCACGATGACTTCAAGCATCACTGGCAGTAGTGGCTGGAGTTTCTTTCTGAGTTTCATGTTGCTGTGTTGCTTTAGCTGATGCTTCAATTAGCCTAAGTATAAATGTAGAATTGTTTGTGGTCAAAAACTTTTTGCTGGTCTCACAAAGTTTACAATGGACGACAATATCATTTGCATCGTAGACTGTGACCCAATAATGGCAATAAAGTTACTTACAACTGTCGAAAATACCTCTCTCCCTGTTCTCCAGTCTTCCTTCTTCCGTTTTTCCTTTTTGGCTAACAGCTGACATGAACAACATAAGGTCAGGTGCCGCTAACCAGCAGCGCGGTCGCGCATTTACGTCAGGGAAGGTGCGTTCAGTAGCGCAGCGTTACTTGGATTAGTAGCCTAACAGTAATAACTGTTTTGGAAATAGTAATCCGTTACATTACTCTTTACTGGGAAAAGTCAAATTACAGTATTACGTACACGTTATGTACCACTGATGCGCGAGAGCGACTGTGGTACACACTGCGCAGGTGTGGAATTGGCAGCTGAACGCAAACAACATCCTTGTTGATACTTGGAAAGGAAGAAAACTTTACACACGTCAGCCTGTAGATGTCCTCAAATCCTTTCCATTTCACTCAGCCAGCTCCTGTAAAATAAAAATATATTAAAAATAAAATACATAAAACAGTAAGTGTGTGTGTGTCTGTTTAAAAAAAATATTAAACATTAAAATAAAATACCGTAAACATGTGTATGTGTATATTAATAGACAAAAAAAAAAAAATGAATTGATTAAAAAATAATAATACAAAAAAAAGAAATCGGTATCAAATGTAAAAACAAAACAATTACTAAAATATCAAGCAATCAAAATAATAATTGTTAATAATAACAATTATTTATCAGTCTGAGTTTCCACTGGTTGTCCTCACTTGAGGAGACACATTTTGCAGCAATTATTTGACATTTGGGCATTTCTCCCAGTAAATAGGGGAGTTTCTGTGTGTCTGACATAAATTTGAATTCGGGGTATATTTGGGAAATGTTTGCAAAGTGTTTTTGTCTGTTTTATATTTAGGGCATGAGGTTAGAAAGTGCAGCTCTGTCTCTACCTGTCCTGTGTCACACTGGGAGCAGAGTCTCTCCTCTTGTGGTAGCCAGCTCTGTCTGTGGCGACCCTTTTCTATGGCCAGGCTGTGTTCACTCAGTCTCTGTGTTGTCAATATTTTTCTTAGTTTAGGACATTTTATTGTGCTCAGGTAATTTGCCAGTGTGAATTCTCTTTTTAGGGTCAGATAACATTGGAATTTACTTTGTGTTTTGGTCGTTTCTTTCCAGTATTCAATATATTTTTCTTTCTGCTTGTTGATAATTTGGTTTGGTCTGCTTGAGTTGGTGTTGCTGTCCTGAGGCTGTTGGGGACTTGTTACTGCAGAGAGCCTCAGGACCAGCTGGCTGAGGGGACTCTGGTTTCAGCTCCTGGTATGTAAGGGCTTTGTGATGGTATGTCTGGGGGTTAACTGATTTTAAGTGATTGAAATATTGAATTGATCTTTTCTGTATTTTTAGTAAGGGGGTATTGGCCGAGCTCTGCTCTGCACAGGTTATTTGGTGTTTTTCTCTGCACCTGCAGGATGCTCTTACAGAACTCGGTATGGAAAGACTAGTACAAACTGGAAAATTTTAAGCCAGATTTCAATTGGAATATAGATTTCTTTTTATTGCATAGAAAGCTCTCCTTGCTTTGTCCCCCCCTTTCACAGCCATGTTGAAGTTCCCTGTGTATGTAATGTTGAGGCCAAGGTAAGTGTAGTTTTTTGTATGTTGTAATGTAGTGGTGTCTAAATAGAAATTGTGTGTAACCTGATTTCTGTATTGTTTCTGAAAGATCATTATCTAAGTCTTTGCTGTGTTTACTGTCAGGGCCCAGGTCTGACAGAATCTCTGCTGGAGATTAAGGTGCTGCTGCAAACCTTCTTTAGTAGGTGAGAGCAACACTAAGTAATCTGCATACAGCAGACCTCTGATCTCTGTGTTGTTCAGGATGAGGCCAGGTGCCGTGGAACACTCTAATTGGTTCGCTAATTCATTGATATATACACTCACCTAAAGGATTATTAGGAACACCATACTAATACTGTGTTTGACCCCCTTTCGCCTTCAGAACTGCCTTAATTCTATGTGGCATTGATTCAACAAGGTGCTGAAAGCATTCTTTAGAAATGTTGGCCCATATTGATGGATAGCATCTTGCAGTTGATGGAGAAGCTCCCGTTCCACCACATCCCAAAGATGCTCTATTGGGTTGAGATCTGGTGACTGTGGGGGCCATTTTAGTACAGTGAACTCATTGTCATGTTCAAGAAACCAATTTGAAATGATTCGAGCTTTGTGACATGGTGCATTATCCTGCTGGAAGTAGCCATCAGAGGATGGGTACATGGTGGCCATAAAGGGATGGACATGGTCAGAAACAATGCTCAGGTAGGCCGTGGCATTTAAACAATGCCCAATTGGCACTAAAGGGCCTAAAGTGTGCCAAGAAAACATCCCCCACACCATTACACCACCACCACCAGCCTGCACAGTGGTAACAAGGCATGATGGATCCATGTTCTCATTCTGTTTACGCCAAATTCTGACTCTACCATCTGAACGTCTCAACAGAAATCGAGACTCATCAGACCAGGCAACATTTTTCCAGTCTTCAACAGTCCAATTTTGGTGAGCTCTTGCAAAGTGTAGCCTCTTTTTCCTATTTGTAGTGGAGATGAGTGGTACCCGGTGGGGTCTTCTGCTGTTGTAGCCCAT
>NC_060157.1:31691639-31697166 GCF_021292245.1 Micropterus dolomieu | reverse complement strand
TCCATTTCCTGATAACTGCACCGACAGTTGATCTTTTCTCTCCAAGTTGCTTTCCGATTCTCTTGTAGCCCATCCCAGCCTTGTGCAGATCAACAATCTTGTCCCTGATGTCCGTAGAAAGCTCTTTGGTCTTGCCCATGGTGCTGATGTTGGATGCTGGTTGTTTGGGTGTTGACAGGTGTCTTTTATACAGGTAACGAGGTGAGGCAGGTGTATTTGATGTAGATAATTGGTTGGGATTGGGGCTGTGTCTTAAAGAAAGACTAACTGGCTTGTAGGAGCCAGAATACTTGCTGTTTGGTAGGGGGTCAAATACTTGTTTTTCCTCATCAGATGGTTATCAATTTTTATAAATTCATATGATGTGATTTTCTGGAATTTTCTTTGGGATTCTGTCTTTCACTGTTAGAATGTACATATGATTAAAATTGT
This sequence comes from Micropterus dolomieu, assembly GCF_021292245.1. Taxonomy (NCBI): domain Eukaryota; kingdom Metazoa; phylum Chordata; class Actinopteri; order Centrarchiformes; family Centrarchidae; genus Micropterus; species Micropterus dolomieu. The sequence continues at coordinate 31,696,734 of NC_060157.1, read as the reverse complement.
AGATTGTTGCATTTTTTGTAAGTGGGCAAACCTGCAAAATCAGCAAGGGGTCAAATACTTATTTCCCCCACTGTAGCTAGTCTGATTTTATGGTCTGAGTATTTGATCATTTTGTTGAGGATTCCATCAATACCACAAGCCTTCTTTCCTTTCAGGGACTGGATGACTTCTGTTAATTCTTGTTCTGTTACAGGGTAATCTAGAGGGTTTTGGTTGTTTTTTACTGCTGCCTCCAGAGTTTTCCATTATGTGAATATGTTGTACTGATCATCATTTTTTTGTAATATTACTGTATAATTCACTAAAGTGAAAGTATTTCCATCTTGGATCGCCAATTCATCCTGCTGGGTTTTGTTTAGGTTGTTCCATTTCTCCCAGAACTGGTTGGACTCTAAGGATTCCTCAGTTTCACAGAGCTGGTTCTTGCTGTGTTGTTCTTTCTTAGTTTTTAGGGTGTACTTGTATTGTTTCTTTACTTGTACTTGTATATGAGTGGCCTCATATTGACAGCGTATGTTGTGGTTATCTGGGTCTCTATGCTTTTCATTTGATAATTTCCTTAAAGTTTTCCTTAGGTTTTTGCATTCAGTGTCAAACCATTTGTTACCATTCATTTGTTGAGGTTTTGTTTTGGAGACTTTCAAATTAGACAATGAAGCCAAATGATGAAATATTAAATTGATTTTGTCCACAGCAGAATTTACACCAGAATTATTGTGGGGAAATGTTTCAGTTAGAAATAAATGAGTTAAATCATGCATGTTTTGATTTTCAAGTGCCTTTTGGTATTCCCCCATGCTGTCTGGGGTCCATCTGTATGGGTATGTGCTGTTAAACAGTTCACAGGCACTAGGGGCCCCAGAGTTAGACGGAGCCCTTTTCAGATAGATAGTGATTTTGCTGACAGGGGTGTGAGGGGGCTGACTGTGAAAGCTCTGAGAGACATTGGATCTAGATCTGTAATGAAATAATCTACTGTACTATTGCTAAGAGCTGAGCTGTAAGTGTAGCGACCCAGAGAGTCCCCTCGTAGCCTGCCGTTGACTATGTAGAGACCCAGCATACGGCAGAGCTGTAAAAGCTGCATACCGCTTGTATTAGTAAGCTTATCAAAGCTCTTTCTAGCAGGACATTCAGGGAGGGGGAAGCAGGTAAGTGTTTGTCTCCCTGGGTGTTCATAGTGTCAGCTCTTTCCCCTGTTCGAGCGTTCATGTCTCCACAGAGTAATACATTTCCCATGGTTTTATAATGGTTAACTTCCTCCTCAAGAATAGAGAAAATATCTGGGTTGTAGTAGGGGGATTCTGATGGAGGTATATAGATGGCACACATGTGGACATGTTGCTCAGCACAAATCATCAGTTTGTTAATTTTCAACAATATATAAGATTCTTCTTTTTTAATAACTGTGATGTACTGGCTCAGTTCTGATTTACACCATATAATCATGCCTCCTGAATCTCTGCCTTGGGTTATTGTGAGATTTTTTGTTGATGGTATAATAATCTTAGTGTAGCCGTGAGGACGACCAGTGGAAACATCTTCTCTGCACCATGTCTCCTGTAAAACTATGATGTCAGAGTCTTTTAACTCTCTATTAAAATCTGGATTTCTGCTCTTTAAACCAAAAGCTGATGTTCTCAGACCTTGTTATTGTAAATGATTTCATCTCCAAGTGTAATCCGTTAAAAAATTAGACAAACACCTTAAAAAACAAATAATAATAAAACTAGATATTAAATAATACTAGTAACAAACGAAAAGGAAAAGAAAAGTGTAAAAAGAGGAAAATAGTGTTGTAGGTAAATGAATAAAATATTAAACTTGTGACATTTTAGAGTGTTTCATGTGTGAAATACTGTTAAGAATTGTCCTTATATTACTATTCGTTATCCAACATGCTAAACTATGAATCATTATGATGTCTCTAAGAGGTCTCTGCTCTTTCACCATGTTGCTATATGAGGCGAGAGCAGAGCTGGTTTGGCATGTGTAATATGTCTTTGAGTTCACCAGAGGGGGGCGGGGCTGTTGCTCTTCTCACCGCTGCAGCATAGTTCAGTCCAATAGGATGCTGCTCCTGTAGTCTTGGTTCTGCTGTTGGGATGAGGGGGGGTATAGGACCTCCAGGCTGGGGGGCTCTCTGGCTGGGTATCAGAGGCCAGTGTTGTGTTGGCTGTTAAGTGGGCTGTGGGTTGTGATGTTGGTGACGCGGTGGATTTGGTCTCCTCTCTGACAGCCGGGGTTGGATGCATGGTGGAGGTCTGGATGGTCTTGAAGGTCTAGGAGGTCTTGGAGGTCTGCGTGGGGTCTGTGTTGTGTGGTTACCCCTTGGAGTGGTAGTAGGGCTCCTTCCAAGAGCAACATCCTTCAGGGTCCTAGCAAGGGTGGGGACTGCATTTCTGTGTAGGTGTATGTTATCATACAAGTAGTCCAGGTGGAGGGTCGGGTGGTGGGCCAAGAACACGTTGGGTTTGAGGGCACAGTCCCTGGAGAGGCTGATATTCACTCTGAATGGTGTTGGGGTGGAAGTCTCTCCTGTGCAGCAGCGTGGATATGACTATCTTGCTGGTAGGGAAATTGGTGGAGGCTTGCTCAATGACTCTCCTCGGGGAGTTCACCAGTCTCTCCTGTTGGGACCTGAAGTCGTTGGTGCCTGTATGAATGATGATGTGGCTAAGTGAACCTAGCCTAGCACTGTTAACAGCTCCAGGACTCTCCTGGTGTTGGGGCACCAGATCTTCTCCGTTCTCTGCCTTGGGAATAAAGTCTTTTCATCCAGGAACTTCCCATTAGAGTCCATGAGGAGGATAATGTCAGCCCATCTGCCTGTGTGTGTTTGTTCAGACTCAGCTGTTGGGTCTGGATGTGGAGCTGTGGTGGTGGTTTCTGGTCTGGAGCTCCTAGCTGGAGGCTGGCTAGAGGCCGGGCCTTGGACAGGTGCAGGGGTGTGACTGGCATCTTGGCTTGGGATGTTTGTATGGAGGCAGCTGGTTGGTACAGGGGGAGGATTACAGTATGCACCAGGCTGGGTGAGAGGGGGGGAGTCCTCGAGGAAAGGGCTGTGTTGTCCTTCAGCAGGTGTGGTGAGAGTTTGGCTGAATTTGGTCTGGATCTGAGAGGCGGGCACAGGGGGTTGTGTGGAGTTCAGTCTGGCTTGAAGACTGAGCCTGTCCCTGTCCTATAGCTCTTCTCTCAGAGTAGCCAACTCTGTTCTGCAGTTGTCTCTGTTCTTCCTAAGTTCCTTCACCTCCTCACTGAGATGATCCAGCTGTCTTCTCTGACGAGTTAGTTCTTGTTGAAACTCTCTCAGCTGTGAGTTGACACTGTCCTGTTCTTTCTTGGCCTGGAAGTCACTGACAGTAGGAGAAGTAGGCCAGTTGGTCCAGCTGCTCTCTGATCTGTACCAGTTCTATTTCCATCTGGGAGAAGTGTTCTCTCATGATGTCCAGGGCCTCAGAGTGCTGAAGCAGGAGAGGATCAGTGTCAGCATCTGCAGGCGGTTTGAATCCCAGGGTTGGAGCGATGCTCGCGAGGAGACTCAGCTCTCACTGTCATAGCAGAAAAGACAAGCTCAGACTGTCTCAGGTCGCCTTGTATGATGGGTGAGATGGGTGAGTGATACTTGGGTGAGTTTTGTGTGCATGCCGTGCTGCCGACAACTACATGCACGTTGCGGTTCCTCGCGGGTCTATTTCGAGTAGCCGGCTATTTAAAAACAATAAAATATTCTTTGTGTGGTTCATCAACGGTGATTAATTATCTGAAAGTCCCACGACGTGCGGAGAACTCCACACAACACCAGTGAAGCTGGGGCTCCGTCTCTTCAGCAAGTGTTCCTCTTCCACCACCACACACACACACACGCTACACCTACACATGCACACTGACGACCCAGGGTTAGGGTTACAATTTTGAATTTATTCACGCACTATAAAAACATTTATTGAAAGTCTTTTTCCTTTTACATGTTTATTTACAGCATTAAATGTTGACATGTATATTGTAATAGGCTGTATAATAACTTATTGGGAGAAAACTGGTAGCTCTATGTAAAATCAGACATTGAGCACCTCCAATCATTCATGCAGCACACCTGGACACACCACCGCTCACTGAACAGATCTCTGCCTCACCTCCACAAATAACTGTCTCCACCTGCTGGCATGTAAAGCCATCTGCTCCCAGCGCTGTTCCAAAGACTTCTATTCCTGTCATCATCACGCATAGACCAGTAAACCGAAATGTGCACATCCCACACAGAAATATTAGTAATCTCTTAAGGATTAGGACAACTGCACCAACTCCAGCACCCAAAACAAACTCATTTAAAATGGCTGTCTTCAATGTGAGATCACTGTCAAGTAAGACTTTTATCTTAAATGATTTTATCTTGTCTGCAAATCTAGATTTTATGTTTTTAACTGAATCCTGGTTGCAAATGAATGACTATAGCCAGCTCGCTGAAATATGTCCGCCTCAATATGATTGTTTTAGTCAACAGAGGGTCAGTGGTCGTGGTGGTGGGCTAGTGAGTGGGTATAGGAAAAATTTAAAATGTCATCAAGTACGCTGTGATGAATTTAACTCCTTTGAAGTTCTCACTCTTAAAGTTGGAGGGCTGCAACCTATCATATTTGTTATAATTTATCGCCCCCTAAAACCACCTGGAGGATTTTTATCAGAACTTCCTGAATTTTTATCTACTCTGGTTTTAAATTATGACAGAGTTGTTCTTTGTGGCGATTTTAATATTCATGTTGATGACCCCAACAATGTTAATGCAACTGACTTTTTAAATATGGCCACTTCTTTTAACTTCAAACAACATGTCAAAGGGCAAACACATAACCGTGGTCATACACTGGACTTGGTTTTTACCCTGGGTGTCAGCATTTCCTCTGTGGAATTAGTGGACATGACCATATCTGACCACAGATGTATTGGTTTTAGCTGCGATTCGCCTGTTACTCATGCCGCCTCACCAAGCTCCGTGTGTTGTCGCATCTTTAATGAACAAAGTGTTTCAAAGTTTTGCGCATTCTTTCAGAGCCAAAGCCAACACCTGTCTGATTCCAACACCAACAATCTGGTC
>NC_060157.1:31682458-31691539 GCF_021292245.1 Micropterus dolomieu | reverse complement strand
CTGTTGTCTGTTCCAGAGTCTCGACTGAAAACTAAAGGGGACAGAGCGTTTGCTGTCAGGGCCCCGAGGCTCTGGAACAGCCTGCCCGAGGAAATCAGGTCGGCTGAGTCAGTGAACTCTTAAGTCCCTTCTTAAAACATACTTTTATAGGAGAGCCTTTCCCGATCTTATTTGACTTTATTTTATCCCTTTTATTTTATTGTATTTTACTAATTTTATATTAATCTGTATTTTAGTCTTTTCAATGTTTTCATGCTCTTATCTTGTTTTTTTGTATTATTCTTTACACTTGTTAAAGCACTTTGTAACTTGTTTTTGAAAAGTGCTCTACAAATAAGGATTATTATTATTATTATATTGCCAACATGGCATGATCCTTGTTTCACTGCGAAGCTTCGACTGTGGGATTGACAGTCGAATCAGGCTCCGCCCATCGAATAATCGAATCTTCCACTACTGGGGGTCAGCCCTATCCTGTAGTATTAAAAAATGGAGGACGCTGTCATATTAGCTGTGTGATAATCATGCTGTGCTGGAGGACAGACTGCACCAAAGAAGCATGATCTGCCAACAGTTATAAAGCAGGAGTTGATGGCACATGAAATGTAATGTACTGGCTGTCAAACAGATCATGTCGTAGCAAAGCAGTTTAGTGGCTGGATGTCTGCATACATTTGTTCTGCAGGTACACATAAACTGAATTGAATGTCTGATTCTGAAGGATGTGTCTTGATCCAGGGGAGAAGGAGGAAAGCCTACAAATGATCAAATTGGCTGTTACACTATCAAATTACAATATGAAAAGCCTCATGTTTAATAAAACCAATGTGAAACATGTAAATAGTATCAAAAATTTGAATACCAGGTGCACTTTTCTCTTTATGACGAAAATATTATGCTTCAATAAAGTTAGCTAATCCTTCTGAAAGTACTGTGAGTGCCAATAACCACTCAGGGTGAAGCAAATCTGTTATCTTCATATCCAATCACTCTGGTCCTCCCAGTGGAGAACCTCTTTAAAGTCAGTCAACTTGTGTTTTTCAACGCACTACAGCGCTTTCAGCCACAGAGTTGATTCAGAGTGAAAGACTGCACAGCCTGCTCCTGCCTGCGCTGATAAAGGAAAAATGTCTTGAAGGGTGCACTGATAAAGTTCTGGGTCTAGCCTGGAGAATAGCCTTCCACTCTCACTGTGAAGGAATGCAGAAAATGTTTGCACAACCCTCCTCTCTGTTGCAACACTGGCAGGCAAGGAGGGACGTAAATGTGTCCAAGTCTGTGTTTGGCTGGGACAGGGAGCTGTGGGTGCGCCTGTCCAAGACGGTCCACAGTCTGGCTCTAATCAGAAACCAGCTGCTGATAAAAACTGAAGCATGTTGAAGATTCAGTGCTTGGCCAATGACAAAAAACTGATACATTTGATAAAGGGTAAAGTTATGTAGGTAAGGAAACCTGTAACATGGAGATTCGTGGAGTTAAGGTTACATTTTTAGGTAATCATTTAGTTTTAAAGCAAAACAGAATCATTCAGTTGTTCCATGACTGTTATGTTTGTGTCCAGCGCTGAGCAGGAACGGCCAGTAGCACAACATGTCAGAGTCATCTCAGACTGTGGAGACAGGAAACATTGGGTTCAAGAGTCAGAGAGGAGGATGACGAGTGATGTCACAGACGTATCATATTGTGTGCACCTTACATTGCTAGCCAAACAGGACGCCTGTATGATGCTACATTAACAAATTAAAACACCTCAAGCGGCAGCCAAGAATTGGCCTTTTAAATGTGTGTCTGTCTAAGTTTGGTGTTGTTTGTTCATATTTAAAAAGATCAGATGTTGATCAAAGTGTTTAACATTGAATCTGAGAATCCAATTAAAGTGAAACTTGATAGATACAGAAAAAAATAAAAATACAGAAAGCCTAGCACACACATCAAATACAGAATTTCAGCAAGCCTGTAGTCACAACATTAGTTTGGACTCAAAAGCGCTGGACAAACGGTGGGTGTTAAAATGGGATTTATGGGATAGTGTTGTCTGTCAGTTTCCAAAAGTAGAAATGCTCACATTTATTACCTGTTTCATGTACCTACTTTATCGAGTACTATATTTCATTTGGTTTATAGTTTTGCTCTAGAAGCTAGATCCTGCGCTAATGCTCATACAAAATATAAATTGAAACCAGAATAAATGTCATGCATATGATACAGAACTACCTCTGGCTTATATAGGACAGCATAACATTAACTTAACATAAGGCTGTCTGTTGGTGTAAGTGGTGTACAGTAGCAGTATTCCCATGACAAGAGTGCCATGAATGCATCCATGCAGGTCTCTAGGAACGTGTAGCTGTCATGCAGGCTGTGCTCCAACAGGCACAGCACAGCCACTAAAAATAGTCCACAAGGTTTAAATTTAGGTTAAAATGTGTTTTGTGCAGAGGGCGCTGCTGTTGGATTCAGAGCTACTTCTGCCATCTTGTGGGCAAAATGGTCCAACTGCAGTGTGAAGCAGGGTCCTGTTAAAAAGCCTCAATCAGGGGATCTGACGCCCGTTCAGTGAGGAACATTTGATGCATGAGCACGGGAAGAATTTGCGCATGGTGTGCATGCACCTCCTCTGGTGTGCACTATACTGGAGGTGCGTGTGTGGTGTGACAGGAAGAGGAAGAGAAGCTGCCTGGAGGGGAATGAAAGCGAATAAGGAAGGAGGGGAGGGAAGAGAGAGCGACACTGAGACGCAAGCGAAGCTGTTCGGTGAGAGCAGGAGGAGGAGGGAGCGGGGGAGGATGAGGAGAGGAGTAGTGGAGGAGGTGCAGGAGACCACCATGAGATCCAGGGTGTGAAGGCGAGGGAGCGTTACCATTCAGCAGGAGGGATGCTTCTCACGCTGCTTTTCTACCTGCGAGTTAAAGGTAGGGGGTCTGGGGTCGGCATGGGTGATGCTGTCACTGCAATTGGATACTGTCAGGTCATCTGAGGTCTGTGCCGGGAGAGAGCGTGTCGGGCTCACTTGAAAGGGTGCATGGGAAGTGAGCTGAGGTGAGGTGAGCTGGTTTGCTCTTTATCTGTTGATGACATCATTAGTATTCACCCAGTGAAGGAAATAGGTCACTCTGATGAGACGTGCTTCTTCTTGTTGCATCCTGTAGTTTAAAGGCAAACAGAGCATGAACAACATCCATTTTTTTTCACACGGTCAGTTTGGCTCCACAGTGAGTCTTTCATCTTCACATCAGCAGCTGCATCTAAATCGAACATCTCCAGTTTTTTTCCTTGCTGGGAGCATGTGAGGCTCTCCTCTGTCAGCTGCATACTGTCAGCCCTGACAGCGTGTGCCTCCTGGTTCTTCTCAGTACCATGGGAGCTGCTGATTGGGATCTTTGTAACAGATTTAAAACGCTCAGTCTATCCCTCTCCTTAGGGAAGGGACTAGTAACAATGTAAGAGTCAGAATATCTCCTTCTGTCTGTTGATTTAAGGGTGGTGTGGCTTTTATTAACGATGCCCAGCAGTCTGAAGCATCACTTAGGTAGAATATACTCAACTCTACATACTGTTCATCGCTGTAATGAGTTATTTAAAATCATAACAAATTGACAGAGGGAGTGAAGTGTTACTTTATTATGATGCATGATCGACATTTTTAGGGTCTCTATCAGAATGTGGAGTTCACTCAGTTGTGATGAAGATTACTCAGCTGTAATCACGAGAGTGCCATACTTTCATGTGATGTGGTAGAAAGGTCAAGAAAAAGCTAATAGGGAGACCTTTTTGGGAATCTTTGTTTTGTCAAAATCCTCAAATGTCTTGTTTCGTCCGACCAACAGTTGAAAACCTGAATAAATTCAATTTGCAATAATTTAAAAGAGAAAAGAAGTATTACCCAATTGGAAGCAGCTAATTACTGAATGAATCATTATGAACAATTCATTTTCCATCAGTTGAAATAACTGATCAATGATTTCAGTATCAGGATATCAGTAGAGTATATCCTGTGGAAAATTGCTTTAGTTATTTAGTTATTACGGTGAATGAAATTAATCAAAGACAAAATAAAATGCAAAACACTTGGTGTTTGCAGCCTCAAATGTGAAGACTTGATGTTTTTCTCTGTTTCATGTTTCCATAAATTAAATACCTCGGGAAAGAAATGAGCAATGTGAAGGCATCTCTTTGGCTTTTGGAACATGTGGCAGTCATTTGTCATTTCTTTAGACATTTTACAGAGTAAATGACCAAATAGATGATACGTGCATGAGTGCAAATGCACACACTGTCTAAAGACACAAAGAACTATTTAGAAAAAAAAGAAATGACCTGGTTTCCAAATCCAGCCTGAACAATATATATCATATACGTATATAGTCTTATAAGGTTAATCGTCACTTGTGGTAGACTGGAGGAAAGAGGCCAGATAAATCAGCAACCAGCTGAAGACGAACCCCTTCACACTACACACAGAACTTCTATTCAAATATTTAAAAGTAGAATAAAATGAAAACAATATATACAGTTATTTATATACATATATTACTCAAAGGTAGTGGTCTCATAATCATCACACATGTCTCCTCTCTCATTGTAGTCTGACATGGACACGGATTAAGCATCCTGAGGCTACACGCTTCAATAGATAAAGATTTTATTGGATGAACTTGATGTGCTCTCTTTGGTCTTTGCCAAACTGGAAGGCTGTTCTGGAAGCTTTGTCACATTTCTCCTAAACTATCCACCGTCACAGCGTTCCCAATATGCCGTGCAGTTCTTTATCTAATGAGGTTTGAAATGTTTACGAAGTAACTCACATTATCATCTACATTCTCTAGTAAATTTTTCCCGAGTGAAATTTTGAGTTTGTTGAATGTAGTCTGGCTGTTTGAGGCCGGTAAAAAACAACCTTCCAGTTGTTTTCATGTTGATGTTTTTTCTGTGTGAGTGTACGTGTGTGTTTCAGCCATACAGAGGAAGCGCAGGTTCATAGATATATAACTGATTATATAACTGCACTGGTGAGTCCAGCTTTCACAGATCAATGCACATCTTTTATTTAGTGTGTGTTTAGAGAAGATGTGCAGGAATGGAAATAGTTGCTTCCTGCCTGTGGCAACGCCAACAGCACGGGCTGTTAAACTAAACCACATGGCGATTCAGGACATGATCAATCAGTGACCCTAACACAGGCCTGTCAGTACACACACACACACACACACACACACACACACACACACACACACACACACACACACACACACACACACACACACACAAACACACACCACTAGAGATGGAGTGATATGCTAATTGAATACTGAGATCTAAACACCCCAGCTCAAGTTTGGAAAGTGCAATCGCCCAAAAACTATGTCCTAGATTTTCTTTGGTCGTGCATCTACATTTTTTATGATTAGGTCACACCCTGCTCCATGTCTAGTTCATAAAACATGCTGGCTTTCTGCTGCACCTGGAAAAACAAGGTTTGTCAGTAGCACCGTGAAGAATTCCAAACCTACAGAACATTGTTCTGCTTCTATATGTAGTTTAAAAGGCTTGAAACGAGGGAGCTGTAAGGTTAACAGCAGTACTCTAAACACACAAGTCTGATTATAGAAGTGCCTTTATGTTTTTAAAGAACCCTTAGCAGAACGAGGCAGCGTAAATGTTTGAGGCAGAATCAAATACACAGACATGCAGTTACAGTATACACTACAGTGTTGTCTTAGAGGACTAGTGAAAGTCACATTATTATGTTCATGAAAACATACAGCAGAGGATGAGGAGCTTCTATCCCCAATCCGAAAAACAAAAAAGCTGAGCACATGTGCGGTCCTCACACCTGATGGCATTACCTACTTTGTGAGGACTTCCACATACAGAGAGGGGGCAGACAAGAGGATGAAGGAGGACAGATGATGAATAGTAAAATGGAGCCTGAGGATAGTGTGGATAGTTTAATGAGAGCAACTTTATATGAAAACATAGAAACCGGTAGAGAAAGTGAAATTTTGGTTGTTTGTTGTAAGCATGAGTTAGCCGAGTGGACAGCAGAACAGATCTGAACGTTTAAATAAATAGAACTAGGAAACTAAAAACACAAAGAGGAAGGTTCTGGAGGGTGCTGGCAGTCAGTAGAACAAATAACAGTTGGACGTCCTTTAAATCTGTATGCACACCAACGCTGTAGAAATTTTAAATTCATATGATTTACAGGAGATTGCACGTAAAAAACAAAAAATAATGCTAGAACTAAATTACATTTTCTAAATAAGGCTTTCAAAAATTTAATTGTGGGACACGAAAACTACAACCCACAGATATTATTGCTAACACTTGGATTGTTTTAACCTTAAACCAATTTGTTGTCTAATAGTGATGGTGACCAGTCAATTAAAACACTAAAATATTACCAAAAAGGCCTCCCTCTGGTGCAAAATGTTAACAGTTTTCTTCCCTCCTTGGGGTATTAATCACTCCAACAACCATAACGAGGTTATTAACCTTGTGTTGGTGGTTTAGGGTCTCTCAGTGAGGGATTTAATATCTTGACTTTGAATGTTGTCCTGAATTCTTTGTTCGTTCACAGATTAACGGATTTAGCAGCCACTTCCGTCAGCAAACAGAAAAGTATCCAATATTGGATACTGTGAGTGAGTGTCCGTCTGTATCAGCAGATTTTGGCTTCAGTGCCCGCTTTAGGAGAAAGAAGTGATTCCCTAGGTTTCCATGCTTGTTACAGTTTGTGTTCTCATCCACACCTCAGCTCTCAGTGGTCTGACATGGATGCAGGTGTCACCTAGAGTGGCTGACTCATCAACATGTGTAACAGACCTGTCTCCGGTCCAGAGGATCCCACACGCTGAATGTATGCCTGCCATACAGTATGTCCAAGTCTGCCGCCTCCACTGTCCCTTCCAGAAAACCCCTAAGGTCCTTATAAGCCTCTACATGACTCCGAAATCCGGATCAAATTTCAGAGATAGCAACTTTTAAATTGGACGCCTTCCTAATTTCATGCACCTACACAATGTCTGTCCTCTTCGTCTTTGTCTGGAACACAATGATTAAAGGGACAATTGAATAAATGCTTTAATTAAAAGTCAAATTAACTAAGTTAGTCACGCCAGTGTTGGCCATCCCCTATCACAGAGGTCTAATTGTGTCTAAAAAAGCCTCAGGGCTGATTCATTGATCCCTCTCAGCTTCTTTAGAAGTGGAAGCCTGTAATAACCTCTTTATATAATGACCCCCAACAATTGGCAGCAGGAACTAAGTGTCCAGAAAAAAACTTGGCAAAAGTTAACAAGTCCCATAGACCCTGACAGGAACATGGCTAGATGCAGATCACACACTGCTGATTGCAGCTGATTCCTCAAGAACCCATTGGAAACATATAGTTCAGCATATTCCCAGTATTCCCAGTCTTGTGCTTTCTCTCTCTCTCTCTCTCTCTCTCTCTCTCTCTCTCTCTCTCTCTCTCTCTCTCTCTCTCTCTCTCTCTCTCTCTCTCTCTCTCTCTCTCTTTTTTTTTGAGGGGTAATTAAGGGAGGGGCCGGGTGTTGTTGGTAGCCACTTGCTGCTACTTCCCTGCGAGTGAGAGGAACAATGTCTGGAAATGAGTCAAGCCCTCGTAAATGTCCTGTCCTGGAGAGATATGGTAGTACCACCCTGTTCTCCTGCAACACGTCTCCCCACATAAGCTACAGTATACCAGGCCATCCACTCTTATTTATACCTTCCACGGACAAAATGGCAGGACTGTGTGCGTTGGCCTTTGCATCTGGAGGTGTAGTATTATTTTGATTCATCATCTAAGAAAGTGTTTGACTTGTCTGCTCTGTTCCTTCAGTGTGCGTCTTTCTTTCTCTCATTCTGGCACCTTGGCAGAAAAATGGGGCAATGCAACACTCGTGGATCTCCAGAGGGGGATGTTGTAATAGGTCAGCTCTTTGAAGGTCTGCTAGTCAAGTGCAAGTGGTGTGTTGAGAGCACATTTCTGAGACTGCTGCGTTTGTGGTCCACGTCACCTTCAGCCTGCGGAGACGATCCCAGCAAGATGTAAACAAGACCTTCCAGAAATTGTTTTTTAATTGGACGCAGTGAGCAATAACATCTGCTGTAACCAGAGGGGATTCATTATCTGTGTTGGAATTGATAATCTGATTATTATGGGTAGCACATGAAAGAATAGATAGGGAGAAATCCCACTGGTGTATCTATCTTCTATCTATCTAGTTGTGATCTCCCTTGTCAATCTGATGTGACTTGTAATGTCCCTTCAAAGTCACATCAGACTGACTTTGAAGGGACATTACAAGTCATCATGAAATCACTCTGTTCGTTTGTGCTCATCTGTTTGCCTCAGATTTAACGTTACCTGTTCTCTCCTTCATGCCTTTGGCTCTATGCCACTTCCCTACAGCAGCACTCTTCCTCACTTCAGTCTCATTTTGTGTGTGAATTCACACTTCAGAACTCCAAGCTCATCTAAAGATGTGCTCCCAGTACACCTGGGGCCATGAGTCAAGTCGGGCTGTTGTTGTTATTTAAAACTTGGTTTGTTCTTTGAAGCAGCAGTTCTTTGAGGTTCAAAGAAAACACCACTGCATCAGTCCAAAATGTGAATATTTTTTCATTCTGAATTCTTTAACTTTAACCGCAACCCCAAATAAAGTTAAAACACTGAATTACCCACTACGTGATCAGAATAAAACATTTTAATAGTCCAAAAGCAGCATGAACAGCCGCTGATGCTCGTCATGTTTCCTGCATTCCTGTGATAGGCAGTGACCACTTCTCATTTCTACACGTTTAAGGGAAAAACATTGACTCATGTATTCAAACTTCCTTTGTGTAACCACTCATCTGTTCATTCAGCACTCTGATTAAAGATGCCAAGCTAAGTGCTGCAATTTACCACTTTGTAAAAACATCTGTTGCAATTAATCATTTAATCACATGCACTGTATTTAGCATCTGACACTGAGGAAGTGTAGCATGGTGTGTAGGTCCACCTTCCTCCCACACAGTGCTCAGTGGCTCATTGTGTACCCCCCCCCCCCCCCCCCCCCCCCCCCCCCCCCCCCC
>NC_060157.1:31666087-31682438 GCF_021292245.1 Micropterus dolomieu | reverse complement strand
TTGTCCCCCCCCCCCCCCCCCCCTTACTCATCCACTGGTACGGGCACATGGGAAGAAATACTGAGTAACTATGGAAACACACCACAGTGATTCTCCAAGGCAGGCTGCATTTTCCTTTAAAGGCCTTGAGTTAACAGGATTAAAGAGAATTCACAGACGAGACCCCAAAGAGCACGGACTCACTGTATCTCCCATCTGCTCGCTTTCACTCTGATCTCCTCTGCACTGACTCATCCTCGTGTAGACAGCAGAGGCCTTTATGGCGATGCCACGTCTGTGACGTCAGCCCTCTGTGACCGTATGCTGCTATTCTGACAGGAGTTTTGCTGTAGTGTTGTCCTTTAATCCTCAATTGGTACCTCATGTACCAAGTGTCTGTGTTTAAATCCCTTCTCTGTGACGGCCTTTTTGAAGACAGAGATGAGCACAAGTTTTGGCTTGGACTCAATCTGCTTGTCGGTATACCTTGCCAAAAGAAAGTTTTTGTTTTTTTCCCGCTAGAATAATGTCCGTATTGCACATTGTAGCCAATAGCCAAAGCTGGTGATTCAGAAATAGCACATTCTTAGCTTAAACATTGAAGATGACATGAGGCTCACTGTTAAAACCATCTGGGACAAGACTTTACCCTAGGGCGTGAAGATTTAAACACCCATTGCTGAAGAGAAAAAAAGCAAATCTGATAATGTGTATCTGAAGAGTATGTTCAGCCGGGTTCTGCACAGCGGTGGAACCATTTTTCAGAAAAAGGAGCCGGTGGGCTTTGTTGTTAAGATTCACTTTTATTTGCAGACAATGTCATCCTGACTTCCTCGCAGCTAACTAATAATAGCGGGTATATGGTGGGCTGTGGCTACCATAGCAACAGAGGCAAAAAAAATGACTGAGTGGAGGAGGATATCACACCCATCACTGGAGCAACCAACCAGACTGGAAGACTAGTGCAGACAGTGGGAGGTACTGGGAGAGCAGCTAGTGAATAATTAGTAGGAGTCAGTAGGGCAGCGCCTGATGTGGTTCAGCCAACCGGTTCACTTCATGCTGTGGTGATTTTCTGTGGCAAACTGCAAAAGGCAACACTTTTAACTTGGCTGATAATTTATTGATTTGTATGGCAGCAGGTTTATCAGTCAATGCTAATCTGTGCCCTTTAAAGGGCCACTAAACACCCATTTTACACATGAAGCTTGATTGTCACTGCTGCCTGCTATTCAGGCTGTCAAAAGAAGAAGGAGGAACTAAAGTCTGAGAAAATTGGTAATAAGACTTTTTACCAGAGTCTGTGGTACAAAGGAGGTGCATAGAGTTTAAAAGATGCGGGTGTTTATGAGGCTGGAGGGTGTAATGAAAGATGCTATCAGGTTACACTATGTAGGATCCAACATTTGAGGAATTTGACTGCTTCAGTGAGCATTATTTCATTTGTAGGTCTGCAGACTTGATGCAAGTAGCGATACTAAATCACCAGAGTACCCGTTCAAAGTATAAAACCGGCTTTGTTTCATTTTATATAACATTTTCCCATGAAAAGGCTAAAATAAACTGTGGTGTATGTGGGACTGAGTCTGAATAAACTCCAGTGTGTGTTCTTGGTGATGAAGGAACATATCACCCAGTGCAGCGGTGAGACTACCTGACAATAATGGAGCTCTATGGCTCAGAGGAAGAAGCGCTATCAGGCTGTGAGACACACTCAACACACAGAAAATACAGAATATCACCAGACTCATTCTTTGTGGTAGCTTCACTTCAGTGTTTTAGGATTCATGGTCAGCAAAACTCAGCTTTAGCATTAGCTTACATGTGTGTTTAACATCCATTAAAAAATATATGATGTATCCCTTAAAGATTTCTTTTCATCACAGTTTGTTTGACATTAGTTTTAGGGGCAGATGTGGATGTTTTCGATTTGAGCTGTGAAGACGTTGTGATGAATGTTTCCCATTTGTTTTACAACAATTTTGTAGTGTTTGTAGCAGTTCTACAGTATTTTCCTTATTTATCATAACATCCCATCAGTGGTGGACAATGATCGCATTATGTCAAATATGTCTGACCCTGTCAAATTGATTTACTTCTCTTGATGTCCACCGCTGCTTGACGTGTGGTAGAAATTAAACTGTTCCGTGCAATGTAACACCCTGAAATCCAAATGCCCTGCTGCTAATAAAAAATATAATGGTAACTGATAATAATTCATCGTAATCATTCATGTGCTGAATTTAGATCACATCTACACACGGCAGTAAAATTTTGCCATGACTAAGTAACATGAACAACAGACATGTACATGAAGAATTGTAATTGTGCTCATTAAACCCTTTGACATGAGCGCTGGACCTTGGGCTGCCATTGTTGGTTGAACTTGTAGTTACGCTGTATATCACTAGTTGTCAGAACCTCAAAGTGGCCAAATCATCACTAAACAGAAATGTTGCTACAATGCATTAATCAGCATAAAAATTACATAAAATATAGTCTATAATCTGGTGACTGTGACACATCTGGCAGCTCAAATAGCTGAAGACTGTTGCAAAAACATGACTTCTATATGTATTCAGCGAATCTCTCATGAATCGTATATGGAGTACATGTACTTGTACACTTATCAGACCAGTGAATGAGTCCTGTACAAAGGAGGAGATGCATAACAACAAATTGGCATTCCTAGACGGTGGAGTCTGGACTTCCTCCAACTCTCACTATCCACTTAACAATTCAGGATTCTAACCTCGTACCAGCATGCAGAGAAAATGTTAGCAAACACGAGGCTAAACCAAGGGAGCAGAGGTACATCCAGACTAGGCAGTTGTTAAAACAGCAAACTAGGTCCAAAGGAAACGCCAGACCACACAGAAACTGGAGCCCCAACCCAAACAGGACCACGCTCATCCTCGATGTAGCTGGTAACTCTAACATGTACCAGAGGATTTGTGTCATACACGACTTTATGGTATTTTTCAAACCTGGCAACAAACTGATTAGTGGAGAAATGTAGACTGTGTGCAGTGAAATGCAGTTAGGAGACCAACATCTACAAATCCTAGATAGAGAGGATGGATGGTTTGAACCAGCTGTAAAGGAGGGCAGATACACTCTACATATACTACACATTACTGGAGAAACCATTGTTGAACAGAGGAGAGTGACTCTGCATCCATAGGACACAGAGTCAAAAGGTTTATTTGTCAGTGCCTTCCAAAAGCCAATCTAAGTTTCAAAAATAATTCATAATTTCTGATCTGGCAATCCTTTGGCTAGATTTTTTCTAGGTTTAGGAACAAAAACTAAGTTCAGAAAAAGATCATCACTGCTGTTATAAAACGGAAGCGAGCAGCGGTCACAGTTAAAGAGTTATGTTGTGAGTATGTTGCCACTTATCATGTAAAAACAAAAACTAATCTGAGCATTTAAAAGTAACAGGCTAATGATGTTATGTCAATTTACTAATACTGTATATACAAAAGATAGCAGATTTACATATGTGGATCTATTTTTCTTATAATTGATAATCAGATTTAAATGATGAAGAACAGTCAGGTAATTATACATATTATCTTTCTTAATCATCTCTTTAGATCCACAGAATTATAAAATATAGCTAGTAACTAATTGAATTATCACACTAATGAATCTTAATAACGTGTCTGATAGGTTTGTTTTAACAGATCATTATATTGATGACTTCCAGCGAACCTTTATTAAGAGTATAGAATGTTTTTTTTCGTTGTTTGATATGAGGACAGAGCCTCCCTGTTTCAGCACACTGCTGGGCGCCTTGTGTTTGCCCTGCAGTGTATAAATAGCCCACTACTTGGTCCTATTATAAATAGCTACACCTCCGTGGTCTCATCTGAATAAAAGGCATTATGTAGCACTAATAAGCCATTCATCACTGGGAGGGAAGGAAAGGAAGGGATGGAGTTCTGCAGGAGAGGAATAATCGGGGAAGGGAGGGAGGAGGATGAAGGGAGAGGTTGAAAGGAGAGAGTAGAGTGGTGAGGGATGGAGTGGAGAGGGAGGCGGGCTCTGAGTGAGGGTATGTGTTTTTGTGTGTGAGCATGCGTGTATGCCGTAGAGAAACCTGATGGTCGTCTTCCATCACTTGAACTCAGACTTCACACGAAGGCAGAGCCTCCGCATCTTTACCTCCATCTCTTCCCTGCCTCTTTGTTTTTACCACCTCTAGTGTAGCACACCCCCTCCCCATTAGACCCTCACCATGCTGCTACTCTACAACTGTTTCCTCTCTCTCCTAGAATCGATCTATCGCCGCGTGGCCAGAAGATGGAGGAAACTCTACAGAGTCAACGGACACCTCTTCCAGGCCAAGCGCTTTAACAGGGTGAGTCTTCAAACCTCAATAATAACTGGGGAATACTGCAATTATGGCAAACTTTGTGTGTTTTAAAAATTGAAGATAACTTAACCCTAACTTATTTGCTGTATTCATGATCTTTCCCTAACATTAACCATCCTGTAGTTGCAGATACAACAGAAATGTAAAAATGTTGGCTGGACGTAATCCCTGGTTTTGCTTTGTGCTCCTATATCAGCCTACTTTTCTGTTGATAGGGTTTGACGTGTGATACTTTTAAATCATAAACACTTTTTATGACTTTAAGTGCCTGTAGACGCTCTGTGGTTCATCAGATCCTTCAGCACTGTGTTAATTATATTATTTCACTTTACCCGCATTTGCCTGTGCAGAGTACAAGTGGCCGTCTGTGTGGAGTGTACACTACAGTATGTCATAAACATACTGCAGTTAAATATATGACAGGTAATCAAGTCACCCCTCCAGCTAAGCTATCTGGATATGGATGTATAATTCATGGTGTCCCAGATATGGCTTGTTTAGCAGTTGTCTCATCTTCACACACACACACACACACACACACACACACACACACACACACACACACACACACACACACACACACACACACACACACACGTACCTGAATGCACTTGTGAGCTTTCATCATTTTCCTGCCAACATGAGCTCAAGCTGCTCATACTGCTTGTCTGAATCAGGACTTAAGTGTTTAAAGTGTTCTTATTCTGTAAGCCACAATGGCCACTCTGGAAGGCAGAAGAAAAAAAGACATAAATGCAATTTCAATCTGGTCTTAAGTACCTAATGTGTTTCCTCTGACGGGGAAGAAAGAAGGTCAGGTTCTCTGCGTTGAAGCCTCTCCTTTTGTGAAGCGTAGTAGCTTTAGCCAGATCATATCCTATTGCTGTGTTTGTTTCTGCTGTTTGTCTAAAGGTCTAACATTTAAATAGCAAATACACAAGTCAGATTGCTTTATTTACCAGAATCCTGCAGCTGCTTTGCTATAAAAATGTATTTTCTAAGACTGCTTTTATATAAACAGCCAGACAAAGAAAATGCAGAGTACAGGTCAGTCAGCATACATGAATCTGAGACATGAAGGGAACAGCAACAAAAGAAAGCTAGCTTCAGACTCATCCGTCCATTTGCTTTTAAATCTGCATCTTGCTGACTCAGCACTTTGCACCAACATCTACTCCCTGATGTAGTCATTACTACTGATGCACTGTGGAGCCTGGTGTGTTAATAATATATATAATATAATAATAAATATAATAATAAAAGACATAGGTATACAGTTGTACATTCAGCTGGACATCATAATGACTGGACTGCTGCTCTCTACTTTAGGCTGCTTAGATGTCCAACTCCACTCTACCAGAGACAGATGTTTACATTCTGTGTCCCGCTTGTTGTCGGGTTTAGGCTGCTGAAAAGCTTACAGTTATAGTTCCACTCTTTTTTTCCTTTCTTTGAGTGAGATATGAAGATCAGTCTTATGTCTGCACGAAGCTGGAGTCAGAACGTGGTTAGCTTATCTTAGCGCAGTTTTCTTTAGAACAGTTTATTAGTTTTAACAAAGTGCTTTATAAACACAGTCAATTTACCCAGGTCTGCTGGCTGCCAGATACAGTCAGCTGGTTCTGGTCTCTGTACAGGCATCAAACCTGATGACCTCACTGTGACAACAAGACGCCAGAAAGCTGCATGCAGTCACTGCAACCAACAACTGTTACTCACCAAGAAGTCACTTCTAACACAAATCCACAAACCACCTAAAACTACTAATTGCATTTTTAGATAAACATTTCTGTATGTGTACAGATTAAACAAAGATGAGTGAGATCAACCATCATGAACAAAGATCCAGCATGTTACTCAGTCAGCTTTAGAGGTGTTGCCAGTTGCCTGGCTAGCTGTTTCCTCTTACTTCCAGTCTTTATGCTAAGCTAGGCTAACCATGTGCTGCCACACACAGATCTGAGATTGACAGTCAACAAGTCATGTCTCTCTCTCGTTTTCACTATTTAAATAAGTACACCTTCTTTCCCTAACCTTAACCGGCTGCTCCGAGTCACCTGAACAGAACCGCAAAAAAGTTAATTGCACTTTAGTTGACAGGCTTCACAGATCATAAGAAAAGTAGTAGTAGTAGATCATTAGTAAGTGTAAATGAGTTGCATATAGATGTAATTTTTCAGACTTCCATGGATTATGTTTTATTATTAATGCACATCTTAGCAGTGTTTGTTTTGTTAACCGGCTGGTTTTCAGACTGGGATTTCTCTGACTCTTGTTGCTATGCCAGCTTTGAGGCTTCTGGTTGGTTCACTATGTTGTCCTCAGCATATGAATAAGCTAAGGAGAAGTAGGTCAGGTTTCTCCTCCCTTCTCTCACTCCATCCCTCTCCTTCCTCTCAGTCTCACCACGTTTGTCTCCATATCTCTCCTCCCTCCTCTCCGTCCCGCCCCTGATGTAGCAGTGGAGAAAGCTGCTTTGTGGATCCCTGCCATTAGACTTAATGGGGTCTCTTTAGGTCATGTCTCCCACGCGATGAATCAGAATTCAGTCGCCCCCCGCCCCAGGCACTCCATTAGGGGGATGACTGACACCAGCCTCTCATTGTACAAGATAATCCAAACAAAAATTCACGCTGGTTCAAGCAAGCTGCTGAGAGGGGACGCGGTCATTCCTCCTACAGACTACAGATGTGTTTTCAGAGTGAGGAAGTGAAGTGATGGACGCTCACATATTTAGCTTTAGATATTATGTTTTCAGTCTTTTTTCTGTTGAAAAGCAGCATATTGCAGAACCTCTCCATCTGGAAATTAGGTTTTTAAAAATGTAAGAATTTTACATTAACAAGTTAAGAGCAACGTGCATGCTTGTCCGAGGTATGTTCTCTTGGTGCTTTCTAGTTTAGTCTTCTTGACCCCCTTGTGGTTGATGATGCAGGTGAGTGGGAGAGAGAGTTGTTTCCTGTCAGTGTCTGACAGCAGCTTTTACTTTTCCGTCCTCAGCAGGGAGCAGCACTGTTAACACTGAACAGCAGTACTGTTCAGTGTTACCGGTCTCCTCCACCCAGGGATTCTGGGATTACGTTAGAACTACCAACTCTTACAAAAGTTAGCAGTGTGGAGATGTCCGGCTGGGCGAAGGACGTCACTGAGCAATAGACTGCTGTTTTTCACTTCCTGTGAATACTTGATTTATTTGCCTGCCTCACGTGAAGTTTAAATGTAAAACACAGAACTGCAGAAAATAAATCAGAAAACAGTGTTTGTAATATTCTCATTGTCATTTTCTTTAATGCATTGGGTCATATTGTAACACAACAGACAGATGCCATATGAGCATCAGGTTTTACTGTTGATTTGAAGTGAATAATGAAGGCACTGAAGAAGAATGTTGCATTTTGCCAAGGTTTTTGTTCACAATGTTTTGTTGTTAAATCCAGGCTGCCTACTTTACACAATGCCCTTAAGTTTGTGTAGTTTGTGTTTAGTGCTAGTGGGCAAATGTTAGCATGCTAATACGCTGAGTTAAAATGGTGGACATGGTAAATATTGCCTGCTAAACATGTTAGCATCCTGACATTAGGAGTGTACAGTACAGGACAGGCGGACAGACATGATAGCATGGCTGGGGACTTGTAGTCTTGTTATTCATTACAAATCTAACAAGAAACTTCAAAGTATTGATCATGTTGATCATTGATTTGATACTGGGGCATATTTTTGTTGTGTGCTGGAATGCCCTGATTTCAATGCTCAGGTTGCTGCAGATGTGATTTGTTATTTTGCTCAGATGAGGTTTGTCTGTCAGAGGTGAATCAGACAGCACATCATTTCTCAGCATATTAGGCCGGTCCGTTTCCAGGCACCCATATGATCTGCAATGCTGTCTGCTGAGCTGAAGGGAGGACTGTCAATCGATAAAAGCCTTTCTCCTCTACTCATCCCTTTATTCCCAAACTGCAGACGTCTCCTGGACTCTGGACCTCCACAGTCAGCGCTTCCACATGACAAACACAGCTAGAAGACGGCTGCGCTGGTTTCAGTCTGGGGGCTGGTGTACAGTACAGTTTGACAGTTTCCCCAGAAATACAATGACTGAAGTATGTATGTTATCTGACTGATGTTCAGTTTCTGTTATTTCCTTGTGGGATTACATTTAACTGTTTTGCAGCACTGTGCAGTGGGGAGATGTCCAACTAGGTCAAGGACGTCACGGACAGACTTGTGGCTTTGAATTGCTTTGGGAATATATCTTTTCTTATAGGTGGAAACTGTCATGTATTTCCCACAGTGAAGTTTAAATATTCATTAAATTAATGTTTCTTAGAACAATAATTAATGATGGCATACAGTCATGGATTTTGTTCTTGATCCGAGATAATTACTGCATGTATTGGCATGGCAGGAGGATTTTGTCCAGTTGTTATGGTGGTTTGTGGTACAGAAGAATTGCTCCAGGACACTTTTTGTGTAACTGTTGATTTTCTCCTTAAAACTCTACCTGACTGCACTCTGAGTTTGGAAGGCCTCTTGTTAAGTACTGCCTGAAAGTGATGTTGAATTTCTTGTCCTTTTATAAATGATCATTACTTCGCTGAATTACGTAACAGTCTGGTCCCGTCTGGACTCCTCTTTGGGAATCATTGGCTTAACAAAGCTAGAAAACAGTGTTGTCTATAAGTCTGTTGTCTGGATCAATAAGCGCTGAAGTTTCAACACACAGTTCAGTAAAAAGATCTTTGCAGTGATGCAACGATGTACAACTTGGCTGTCTTTAAAGAGCTCATTAAACTTACTTTCTGTGAGAAGCAGAGCATGGATAATTGTATCTGCCGTATAACAGCAACTGACAGATAGGGTCTAGTAGAAGCTTCACTATCATTAATCAGTGCCTAGTATTCACATCTTATCGTAAACATGATGGCTAGAGTAGTTAACAGCAGATGAAAAAGATTGTTGGTTAACTAATTGACAGTTTTTAACTTACATCTCATCAAATTTACAGTATTATTATGTTTTACTTGTAACAATACTGAATAAATGTTACAAGTAAACTATACATACATGTCCATTTTAGTTGTTTCATGTATTATTTTCAAGCCAATTCTCCAGAAGACCACGATGATGGCTCCAGTTGTGGTTCCTTGATTTGTAGCCATGCTAGTAACATGGCTCAAGAGATGGCAGTGTCTTATTGGATTAGATGTAAATGTAAATGCTACGTATAGCGCCTTTCTAGTCTTTTTGACCACTCAAAGCGCTTTTACACTACATCTGCATTCACCATTCACTGACATTCATAAACTGAGCCTAAGTGCTCAAACAGAAACTAACATTCACACACATACACTGGCGGAACAACAACCCTCCGATTAACGGGCAACCCGCTCTACCTCCTGAGCCACAGCCGCACTGTCTTGCCTTGAAATGGATGAAGCCTAAAGACTTTGGTGATCCACTGACTTTCCCTGTAGCACCAGCATGGGGTTGTCTTGGCATGAAATAATCTACAGATATACATGCCAGAGGCTGAGTCTTGATGATTTTTGTGATCCCTGTCTTTTCATCTAGCGCCACCTACAGGTCAAACATTACATTTGTCTAGTATTTTGACTTATGACCAAATGCATTCAAAACACTTCATGAACCTCGGCTGTATTTAGTGGTAATTAGAAAATGTTTGCATGCTAATGTTATACATGCTGATGTTAGCTTTTAGCTCAAAGCACCACTTTGCCAAAGTACAGCTTAACAGAGACGTATCCTTGCATCCTGCCCATCCGGTCCTGTTTTACCGAGTTGAGAAGTCGTTCTTCAGCATGTAATGTGGAAACAACATGGACATTTTTGTATAGTGTCTGGGTGATGCTTAGTTATGTATGTAGTGTTGTTATCCAAGCATGCTAAAACAGTTTCAAGTTTAATGATTTTGTCCCAGACTTGTTGCTGCACCACTATGTTCCCAAAAAATGCTAAAATATTGCTTTAGCTGACTTGTTATCAGAGTTAATGCTAATAAATAACTAATTATGTCCCCCTCCGTGGAGAGGTTACAACCTCATACCATATTACAAATTAAGTGTACAAAAAATGCAACAAACGAATGAATAAAAAAGCATTTACTTTCATCCCCCATGTTTCTGCGTGATATCACATCAACTCGGAAATTGATGTATCAAAATGTTGTTCCAGCATGAGGGGGCATTCAAGTGAATTTTCTCAGTCGGGAACTAATTTTTCCGCCGTATGTTTTATTTATTATGCTATGCTTATCTCTGATAAAGAGCCTGTGGATAGGAAAGTGTTGTGACTGTCCGAAGCCTGGCGCCGTGACAGGTATCACTTCTTTTTACCTCAGGCTGCTGACTACTCCCAGGCTGTGTGTGCTGTGGTGGGAAGGGAACAGGCAAAAGTTTGTGATTAATTTATAAATGTACTCCTTAACCTCTGTGAGTTAGATCAGACTGACTGAAGGAAGCCTTTGAAGTCTTGCTGAAGCTTTTCCATGACAACAGAGCGCAGACTGGGACTCTTTGTTCGATACACTGACAACAAACACCCTGTGAATGAATGTCGTCGATACACTGAAGCACACACACTGCATCTTAAGTGTTTATTCTCCAGCGGGACATCTTGGTGACAGATTTATTGGTGTTCAGGGATGCTGGCCTACAAACTTAACATCCTTTGGTACTAATATAGCAAGGTACGAGACAAGCTAAAAAATAAACACAAAGAGAGAACCAATCAAAGAACAAACTCTGGAGACCATGTTATGTAACAGCAAGTGAGCTTCAGTATGTCTCAGCTTTACAGTAGTGAGTGAAGGGAGGAACCTGAAGTCTTCACCAGACATAATAATATACTGTATACAGGATAATATTACATCAATGATAGAGCTGAGGCACTACAAGCAAGTCAGAAAACTATATTATAAACATAAAAATACATATTTGTAGTTTGGTGTAGCTTGGCCAGTTGACTGGATTCAACGACACAATACATACAGACTCAACCATGATATTAAGTGGTGCTGATTAGCAGAGTTTCAGGAGCGGGACCACAGATCAACCACGTCATCGCCAACATTTCCGTAAACACCCACACGTCCTGACTCCTTCTTCGCTCTCGTATCCTGCACGGCTCTCGCATTCCCCACCCGAACTCAGACCAAGCAACCGCTTGTCGAGCACACTGAGCTAATGCTGCTATACCATACAATGAATCATCACAAGCTACTCCATCAATTCACTTATCTCTTCGAGAAGTGTCAGTAAATTGCCATCAGACTATGAATTATTACGACAAACTCACGATAGTCATTTTCAGTGTCCACAGCAGAAGAGCCTGCACCAGAAGACAAACTCTTCTCTTCTGTCTCCAGGCTGAGACCCCATTTTCCACAATCGTAAAGCCAGCCAGGAGTGGGTGAGTCCAGCTTAACTCCATCTCTTCCATGGTCCGCTTCATCTCAACAATCGGGAACATTTCAACCGAGAATCCTTCACCTCACAAGAACGGCCGATCACCGTGTTACCCCACTCCAGAGAGGTCCCGCGTCGAACAGTCTTTACAAACAATTTTGAAGTATATAGTCACTCTTTAGAAAACGAAGATCAAAGAATCCCGTTTACAGAACAGACAATACAACAAACGCTATCATGTCAGCATGGCATGCCCACAGTTCCGTCAACACCAGCTCCCTTCCGGGTGACGCAATATGCACGCTGTGACGTCAGCGCCACTGTTAATGGGACAGTTCACATATTTCCTCCAGCGCAAGATCGTAAACATCTGTACCACAGGAAGCGGGATTCCAACAACTGAATTCCGGAGCCTCCACCTCGCATCAGTGCTTACAGCACCAGCAGCTTACTTTATACAGCAGCCAGTCCCAATAGGGGCTCCCGGCACCGAGATGCCATTACCTCCAGTCATACACCTCTAGGAACCACAGCAGTGATTTCAGCAACCGGCTCCTACCTTCAGCCAGGGCACCGGGATGCCAGCACCTCCAGCCGCCCACCCTAAACCAACCACAGTAACAGAGAGCAATTAAACAAGCAACCCCAGCAGCTGCCTGCAGCAGGGGTTTGGCACTGAGATGCCAGTCCGTCATTTCAAGCTAACATCTGGCTCTCTATTGTTTCGCGCTAACGTCCGTCTCTTAGTCATTTTGTGCTCACAGTCATCTCAAGCTATATCCGGCTAACAGTCATCTCGAGCTCACAGTCACTTCAAGCTCCGTCGTTTCGAGCTAACATCCGGTTCTCATTCGTTTCGTGCTATCTTCCAGCTCTCAGTTGTTTCGAGCTCACAGTCACTTCAAGCTCCGTCATTTCAAGCTAACATCTGGCTCTCTAGTGTTTTGCGCTAATGTCCGTCTCTTAGTCATTTTGTGCTCACAGTCATTTCAAGCTATATCCGGCTAACAGTCATCTTGAGCTCACAGTCACTTCAAGCTCCGTCGTTTCGAGCTAACATCCGGTTCTCATTCGTTTCGTGCTATCTTCCGGCTCTCAGTTGTTTCGAGCTCACAGTCACTTCAAGCTCCGTCATTTCAAGCTAACATCTGGCTCTCTAGTGTTTCGCGCTAACGTCCGTCTCTTAGTCATTTTGTGCTCACAGTCATCTCAAGCTATATCCGGCTAACAGTCATCTCAAGCTCACAGTCACTTCAAGCTCCGTCGTTTCGAGCTAACATCCGGCTCTCAGTCGTTTCGAGCTCACAGTCATCTCTAACTAACATGCAGCTAACAGTTCTTTCGAGCTAACAGCCATCTCGAGCTAATATCCGGCTAACAGTCATCTCGAGCTAGTATCCAGCTAACAGCCGTCCCAAGCTCACAGTCGCTCCAAGCTCCGTTGTTTCGAACTAACGTTCGGCTCACAATCATTTCGTGCCATCATCCGGCAAAGAGTCGTTCGAGCTCACAGTCGGCTCTAACTAACATTCAGCTAACAGTCCTTTAGAACTCAGTCATTTCGAGCCAACGGCATTTTCTAGTTAAGATGTTCCGAGTCATCTTTACCTAAATCAGTATAATCATTTCAAGCAAATAGTCGTTTCTAGTTAAGTCATTTTCAAGGTAAGTCGTTTCGAGAAAACGTCGAGCTAACAGTCGCCTTGAGTCGTCTTTAACCGAAGTCAATCCAAGCTAAGTCACTCGTCGCGTTAAGTCACTTCGTGCTAAAGTCTCTTCGAACTCTCAGTCGCTTCGAGCTCACGTCGAGCATAGTCGTTTCGAGCATCAAACTAACAGCTTTTGAGCTATCACGAGCCTGCAGTCATTTCATTCAATCCAAAATCATTTGAGCGAACTGTCTTTCAAGCTAACAAGTGTTTCAGACTAAGCATTCAAGCAAAGTCATTTTGAGCTAAAGCCATTTCGAGCTTAAAATTGTCTCCAGCGAGCAGTCTCTTTAACTAAGTCAACAGTTGACTAAAAGGGGCTTTCAGCACCAGGATGCCAAAGCCTACTGCTGCTCGCTCCCAGTCCACGGTCAGTCCAGCGGAATGGTCGCCGAAACCTTAACATTATAGCTCTCTCTCGTGCTAGAGGCCAGCTTGAAGAGCTCCCGCCACAACTAGTACAACGTAATCGCATCACTGTCATCCCAAACCGTAGAAGCTACATTCACACCCACTCAGATTTCACCTCCCTGCATCTCCCCTCATCTCAACCTTCGGCGTCGTACTTGCAATTCAGACTCATTCCTCAAACAACACCGCGTTCTACTATAAAAAAGAAACCATATAATTGGGCCTGCTTACACCCGTCCTTTCTCCGGAGTCCAATGACCCTGAACCCTTGCAAGACCCTCATGAACCATTGCAACTCTGGGATCCCAGAGTACAACACGCCAGTCGGTTCCAGTGGCCTCTTGATTACCGGTGCCACCGCCACTCCCGCCAAGCACTCTCTCGTCATGCTTTCTCCCATCCATTACCCCGATCACTCCTTCAGTATCAGAGCTACCCTTTCAGCCTCCGACGTCATTCCTGAGCACCCGATACATATCATGCGCTGCTGATCCTCCCAAACGTACCATCATCATTCAGATCTCAAAGACCTCAGATCAGCCAATGCTCTCAGGTAACTAGAAGCTTTTGAGGGTCCGTCGTGCCCGGGTGCTACGGCGGATTTCCCTATCGTAGCATCCCCACAGCGCCTTGAATGTCTATTCAGCAACTGCAAGCCTCTTATATCTTTCTGTTTCGATCATCAATAAATCACTTAATCGTACCTGTTGATTGTGTGGTCCTTCCTAGTGAAGTGGTGCAGAGTTAGCAGAGTTTCAGGAGCAGGACCACACTTCAACCACGTCATCGCCAGCATTACCATAAATACCCACTACTCTCTTCTTTGCTCTCGTATCCTGCCTCCCTTCTCTTCTTTGCTCTCGTATCCTGCCTCCCTCTCCCCCACCCCTTTCTCGGTCCTGCCTCCTGATCTCCTTCTTTCTCTCCATAGGGTTATAAGGGGGTCCGCCGTGGCTGGGTGCTACGGTGCATTTCCCTATCGTAGCTTCCCCGCAACGCCTCGAATGTCTATTCAGCAACTGCAAGCCTTGTACATCTTTCTGTTTCGATCATCAATAAATCACTTAATCGTACCTGTTGATTGTGTGGTCCTTGCTAGTTTAACTACATTTTCCTAGTTTAAAAGACCTCTACAACAGAACCGAATCCTTTCTCTAGGAATATACTTCCAATAAATAATTAAAATTATTGATAAGATAGTATTTATTTATATATCCAGTATATATTTTTCAGTGCAATTTTTACTTGGGTTTAAATGGAGCACTTATTGTAAGGACAACTGAACTAACTAAGAGTCTCAGAACTTTGTGTTTATTTTTCCTATGATTAGTACCAGATTACATACACTGCTCAAAAAATAAAGGGAACACTAAAATAACACATCCTAGATCTGAATGAATGAAATAATTTCATTAAATACTCCTTTCTTTACATAGTTGAATGTGCTGACAACAAAATCACACAAAAATTATCAATGGAAATCAAATTTATCAACCCATGGAGGTCTGGATTTGGAGTCACACTCAAAATCAAGGTGGAAAACTACACTACAGGCCGATCCAACTTTGATGTAATGTCCTTAAAACATGTGGCCTCCACATGCCTGTATGACCTCCCTACAACGCCTGGGCACACTGCTGATGAGGTGTCGGATGGTCTACTGAGGGATTTCCTCCCAGACCTGGACTAAAGCATCCGTCAACTCCCGGACAGTCTGTGGTGCAACGTGGCGTTGGTGGATGGAGCGAGACATGATGTCCCAGATGTGCACAATTGGATTCAGGTCTGGGGAACGGGCAGGCCAGTCCATAGCATCAATGCCTTCCTCTTGCAGGAACTGCTGACACACTCCAGCCACATGAGGTCTAGCATTGTCTTTCATAAGGAGGAACCCAGGGCCAACCACAACAGCATATGGTCTCACAAGGGGTCTGAGGATCTCATCTCGGTACCTGATGGCAGTCAGGCTACATCTGGCGAGCACATGGAGGGCTGTGCGGCCCCCCAAAGAAATGCCACCCCACACCATTACTGACCCACCGCCAAACCGGTCATGCTGGATGATGTTGCAGGCAGCAGAACATTCTCCACGACGTTTCCAGACTCTGTCACGTGTGTCACATGTGCTCAGTGTGAACCTGCTTTCATCTGTGAAGAGCACAGGGCACCAGTGGCGAATTTGCCAATCTTGGTGTTCTCTGGCAAATGCCAAACGTCCTGCACGGTGTTGGGCTGTAAGCACAACCCCCACCTGTGGACGTCGGGCCCTCGTACCACCCTCATGGAGTCTGTTTCTGACCGTTTGAGCAGACACATGCACATTTGTGGCCTGCTGGAGGTCATTTTGCAGGGCTCTGGCAGTGCTCCTCCTGCTCCTCCTTGCACAAAGGCGGAGGTAGCGGTCCTGCTGCTGGGTTGTTGCCCTCCTACGGCCTCCTCCACGTCTCCTG
>NC_060157.1:31649970-31665987 GCF_021292245.1 Micropterus dolomieu | reverse complement strand
AGTACGAAGTGTGTAAATCATCCAAAAATGGCCATAAAATTCAAAATGGCCGACTTCCTGTTGACTTTAGGCTATGGGTTCTTGAGGCTTTTTTGTGCGTCTTGACATGATACATGTCCCCAGAAAATTTCGTAGATGTAGGTTGAATGTGAACGAGGGGCTAATTTTTTCCAATTTTCTAGGTGGCGCTAGCGAGTCATTTTGCAACGCCCATGTGCGAAACTTGTAGAATACGAAATTTTTCACCGGTTCTGACATGTTTGCAAATTTTGGTGAGTTTTCGAGTATGTTTAGGCCATGTCATTTGGGCCTACTTTGCAGAAAAAATAAAAAAAAATAAAAATAATCCGAGCAAATTCAATAGGGACCTCACACGGTCGTGCTCGGGCCCTAAAAATATAATCCGAGCAGATTCAATAGGGACCTCGCACGGTCGTGCTCGGGCCCTAATAATCCGAGCAAATTCAATAGGGACCTCGCACGGTCGTGCTCGGGACCCTAAATATAGCCGCAAGCGGCAATTCGGGGGTTCATACCTTTTTCGCAATATCGCCATCAAAATAATTTTACACACATGGTTCAATATTGTTACGAAACACATTCTGCAAGTTTTGTAACGATTGGACAAGCATTTTCTGATCTATAGCTTGATTTGTTTCATTCCACATCCAATTATTATGCATTTATAGCGCCAACCTAGTGGTCAATTTGAATGAGACTTTCAGTGTATGTGTGAGGTGCTAATGTAGACATATCCTGGAAGTTCTGTGTTGATTGGATAAACAATATGCATTTTGTAGCCTGTTTTGCGTTTTATCCCCTGCAGTTGGTTTGCATTCATAGCGCCCCCTAGAGGTCGATTTAAATGAAACTTTCAGGGTATGTTTCTGGCACTGGACATATTCTGTGAGTTTTGTGATGATTGGACCAACGGATGCGGATCTTTGTCTATTTATGTCTATTTATGTCCACAGTGCAATCTGATCTATATCTTGATTTGTATCATTCCAGGTCCAGTTACGATGCATTTAAAGCACCATCTAGTGGTCGATTTGAATGAAACTTTCGAGTCATATTTCCGGTACTCATGTGGACATATCCTGTGTGTTTTTTGATGATTGGACCAACGGTTGCGGATCTTTGTCTATTTATGTCCTGCACCACGCCCCTTTACATGTTTATTGATCAATATCTTGAAAACGAAAGCAGCTATCACCCAAGCTTTATACAACTTTATATATGTTAAGTTCAATGATGATCCAGAGAAAATTTGGTGGCAATCAGAGCTACGTTGTAGGAGGAGATGTAAAAAATGTGTTTGCATTATGGCAAGGCTGTTTTAATGTGTTATGTATCTGTATGTGTTGGGCAATTTTTCTTCAAATACGCTAGTTGACCGTTTCCTTAAAAAGCAACTACAGCTTTTATTTGTAGGAGTGCACTGACTGCAAAGAACAAAACGTTTACTGGGAACAAGCCCACTCAGGATTCCAGACATCACGGAGCATAAATATTTTTCTTTCATATTAGACTATATAATAATTTAATTGAAATATACACTATGTAAATACTAGTATTATTAACCATACTATTTCATTAAAAAGGTTTGAAAATATAGATGCCAGTAAAACTACAATACTCTCTTGCTGCTATGTTTCTAACATGTCAACAAACAGCATGGCTCCACAAAACAGAGAGAGAGAGAGAGAGAGAGAGAGAGAGAGAGAGAGAGAGAGAGAGAGAGAGAGAGAGAGAGAGTGTGTTCATTTACACTCCTGGCTCCATACCTTTCATCCAGCGCAGCCAGCCACCATATTGGCGTAATAATATGCAATAATGATAATAAAGCATGAAAGTGGCTACATGACAACAAGCGCAATCCATAGCCTGGTATCAACCGATCCAGCACAACAGTTTGTCCCATACACGAAGCAGCAGCACAGAGTCACGATGATTAACGATGCTTCACTCACCAAAGCAGGCTCACTTCAGCAGAAAGGCGCAGCGGTGGCTTTTCCTCTGGGCAAACTTCTGGAGGACTGAAGTTTTTCAGAGAGCCCGCAGACTCGTTGCGGCCCCGAAGTGCTGTTTAACATTTTTCACAGAGTTTAATAAACGTTACGATTCGACCGTCACTGGGCTCGTAGCTGTTTCCTCCACCTGTTTGTTGGGCAGCGATGTTTAACTCTTTAAAGTAAGCTCAGTTTCACAGCATCGTCCAGATAACTCCCGCTGGTGTCATGTTGTGCAATCCTCTCAGAAAGATGAAAATTAAGACAGGTACAGGATGGTCTCCCTCAAAGCCAGAGGTGCTTATCAGCTCATGCACG
Organism: Micropterus dolomieu; assembly: GCF_021292245.1. Classification (NCBI taxonomy): domain Eukaryota; kingdom Metazoa; phylum Chordata; class Actinopteri; order Centrarchiformes; family Centrarchidae; genus Micropterus; species Micropterus dolomieu. The sequence continues at coordinate 31,663,657 of NC_060157.1, read as the reverse complement.
GCACTGTCAGTGGGACAGTGTCGTTTAACGTTAGCTTGCTGTTGCTAACCTGTTGCTATCTGCAGACTAGCACGGCTCTCACACAGTACAGTACACAAAACTGTGTAACAGAGTGACAAACTTATTATAAAATAGCCAGGCTACTGACTGTATAATTATTAAATTACACCTTTCTGTCTACTGCAGCTTGTGGCTAAGTTACCTCCAGAGAAAAACACACGCTGGAAGCAGCAGGCTGACTCGTAACTCTGCTCTGGCTGTTAGGCCCGCCCCTTAACCAATCACAAGTTTAGAAAGGTGGCAGGCATCTACATGAACGAATTGGAGGCCTCTCTTAAAAAAACCCATCATAGTCGGTCACAGCTCAGGGTCAGAGGTTACCCTCTTAAAGTGACAGAGCCTAATATGACAACACCTACATGCTGCTAAGACATTTTAACTCAAACACAGAAGTTACATAATATCAGAGCTTTATTTGACAGGTATGTGTGCACATACAAGGAATTTGACTCTGGATTGTACATTGCTCACCATGCACTTACTTATACAATAATAAAATCAAACGCAGGCTACAGTGTAGAGAACACATATATACACATTATAAACAACAACAATAAAGAAAGACTGAGACAATAGTGCAATGAGCAGAGTGCAAAAGATGCAGGAGTAAATTATTATTACCATTATTATGTACATGTTGGAGGTGGATGTGATATACAGGTACACATACATGAATACATGTACGCAGTGCGATGGAGCATAGTGCAAAGGATGCTGGATTGAATAAGTATTATGTGCAGGTGTTATGTACTTGAGGTAGGTGGGTTTGGTAAACTGTATATACAATATGAGAATATGAATGATGAATAAATAATAACTGATAACCAGTAAACAGGTGGCTGATTAGAGACAGAGTGGGGGGGCTCCTCCTGAAAGCCTCGATCATCTCCACAGTTATGAGAGAGTTAAGCTCTAGGTTGTTCTGACCGCACCAGAGAGCCAGCTGATCAACCTCCCGTCTGTAGGCCGACTCATCACCGTCCCGGATGAGGCCGATGACCGTTGTGTCGTCAGCAAACTTCAGGAGTTTGACAGATGGGTCTCCTGAGGTGCAGTTGTTGGTGTAGAGGGAGAAGAGCAGTGGGGAGAGCACACACCCCTGGGGAGCACCAGTGCTAATAGTCCGGGTGCTGTATGTGATGTTCTCCAGCCTCACCTGCTGACTCCTGTCAGTCAGGAAGTTTGTGATCCACTGACAGGTGGAGGCTGGCATAGTGAGCTGGGTGAGTTTGGTGCTGAGGATTTCTGAGATGATGGTGTTGAACGCCGAGCTGAAGTCCACGAACAGAATCCTTTCATGTGTCCCTGGAGAGTCGAGGTGTTGCAGGATGTAATGCAGTCCCAAGTTGACAGCATCATCCACTGACCTGTTAGAGAGACAGGAAGACAGTGAGGCAGAGAGACAGAGACAAACAGACATACAGTGAGCGATAGGCAGAGAATCAGATTAAGACAGTCAGTCAGACAGCGACGGGCACAAACAGTCAGATAAAGACAGTGAGACAGGCAGTCAGAGAAGGTTAGAGAGACAGGAAGACAGTGAGGTAGAGAGAGAGAGACAGAACAAGTGAAAGACAGACAGACAGGGAAAGAGAAGCAGTGAGAGACAGACAGACAGGTGGAAAATAAGACTGTGAGACTGACTGTGAGACAGTGACACAGGTGGACTATAAGACTGTGAGACTGTGAGAAGGACTGTGAGACAGAGACACAGGTGGACTATGACACTTTGAGAGGGACTGTGAGACAGAGACACAGGTGGACTATAAGACTGTGAGACTGTGAAATGGACTGTGAGACAGAGAGAGAGGTGGACTATAAGACTGTGAGAATGTGAGACTGTGAGACGGACTGTGAGACAGAGAGAGAGGTGGACTATAAGACTGTGAGACTGTGAGACAGACTGTGAGACAGAGAGAGAGGTGGACTATAAGACTGTAAGAGCGTGAGACACAGAGACTCAACTGTTTCCAATGAAGAGAACAGTGTGTGTGTGTCTGTTTGTGTCTCTCTATGTGTGTTAGTTGCAGTACCAGGTAGCCGTAATTACTGCGGTAGTAGTGGTTGTAGTAGCAGATGCAGTACTCTGGATGCAGTACACTTAACTTCATTGAGGAAATAGCTTAACGTCTGTCCACCAATCAGAACACAGGACCAAGTATGTGTGTGCGTGTGTGTGAGAGAGAGAGAGAGAGAGAGAGCGAGAGAGAGAGAGAATGTGTGTGCGTGTGTGTCTCCCTTTGATCTCTCTCTGCTTATTAACATCACCTGAGCAACCAGCTATCCTATATAGACAGATGGCAAAATCTCTCTGAGACTTTGCCTCAAACAAACCTGCCCAGAGACAAAACTGTAGGTCATATCATCATATTTTTTGTGTGGATAAAGTTGAAAAAAGGGACCACTTTGGCAAGTTGAAAAACTGGTACGTTCTGCTCTGGTCAAGAAATGTTGAGGAGAATTTACTATTGAAGCCTATCGAGGATTTTCTGTCACTCCTGTCCTTTGGAAGGACACAGAGACAAATCTATAAGTCCGAGGGATTTACTAAACACATGAGGAACCACAACAAAAATACCTGCATTTCTAGAATAATTTCATACCCAAAGAGTTAAAATTGTGGCCAGGCCAGCAATTTAAAAATAATTTTTTACGATGAGTTCTCAAGCTGGCTGCCCTCTAGCGATGACAACACGTGCTCTAGCTCTGAACATTCCGTCTCATCCGCTTCCATTATAAAGTCAGAAAAAGCCTGAATTCTTTACCAGACTAAAATCGCGATAGTGGAAAAAGTATAAAAGATATCAAAAAGTTGAAGGTAAGCATTAAAGCTTAAGGATTTGTGAACATTTTAAAGTTGAAATGACAAAAAATAGCTGAAAGTATGCAGAAGTAGTAGGCTTTGAAAGCAGAAGGAGCATAAAGCAGGATTTGAAGAATTCTCCATTGACTTACATGTTAAAAAAAGTGCATAAAAAGCTTAATATTTTAAAAAGTATGAATGTTAGAAAAAAGTTATATGCAAGCACACGTGCTCAAAGAGCTGAACATTTTGATAGTTGAATTGTTTTTGTAGCACAAAGTAGAGAGGAGTTGAAACGTTGCACGGAAGAAGAATAGTAATAACTAGAAAATTTTCACTTCCTGCGGAAGGTGGGTGTGAATGCTGAAGCTGGAACGAACTTGCAAAAAAATGCGGAAATATGCGAAAGTGCTTAATTCAAATGCATTAAGCTGAAATATACAAAAAACTTGCAAAACACCGCAGAAAATGCAAAAAAGCTTAATTCAAATGCATAAAGGAGCTGAAATGCACAAAAAAATGGCAGAAGATTGAAGAAAATGCAGAAGAGATGAAATCAAATGCATAATGAAATATTAGGGATGCAATTCACTGAAAAAGCTAAAATAAGTTGCTAAAATGATGAAAGTTGTTATACTGTCATAAATGGAAGTTGAAATGAGTCAGTCAAAAGAAAAAAGATAGACAGACAGACAGAAAGTTAAGGAGGAGAAAGGCAGACAGACAGGCAAATAGATATACAGACAGAAAGTTAAGGGGGAGAAAGGCAGAAAGACAGGCAAATAGATATACAGACAGAAAGTTAAGGGGGAGAAAGACAGACAGACAGACAGAAAGTTAAGGGGGAGAAAGGCAGAAAGACAGGCAAATAGATGTACAGACAGACAGAAAGTTAAGGGGGAGAAAGACAGACAGACAGACAGAAAGTTAAGGGGGAGAAAGGCAGGCAGACAGGCAAATAGATAGACAGGCAGATAGATTAGAATTAGAATTAATTTGAGGGGGAGACAGACAGACAGGTCCAAAGTATTAAAAGTACTCATGATGCAGTAAAATGTTTCAGTCAGTGTTTCATTATGATATCTTATGTTTCTTTGAAAATATTTCTGCTACATTACTGTCTATCTTGCATTTTACTGTGATATGCAATAAAATAACATCACTTTTTTTTAATGGAGAGTCTTTATAATCATAGACCTGGTGCAAACTTGTTCTCCCTCTAATCTATGTGTTCTGGTCAACAATATCTGTAGGGAAGATTTTTTAGAGTGGTGGAAAAAGTATTCACTTTCTTTAGACTACTTTAAGTAAAAGTACTACTACGACACTGTGACAATACTGCAGGACAAACAAAAGCCCTGCATTCAAAACCTTATTTAAGTAAAAGTATTATTAGTAAAATTTACTTAGTATGAAAAGACAGAAATAGTCATAATGCAGTAATATTATCCTGTTAGTGTTTCATAATTATATCTGATGTTTCTGAATTAATATTACTTCTGTATTCATGTGTATGTTGCATTTTACTGCTGTAGATGTTGAAGGTTGAGCTCATTTTAAATCCTTTATATTCTGTTTGGTATAGTTTAATCTACAGCAATGCATCATATTCTATAGGATCCTCATGTGTTTGTAGCAATGCTGTCCTGTGAAAACCACATCTAGTGGATGTAAGTTTATATGAAGGTAAAAGCTAAAGGATAGAGTCACATTTTAAAACAACAGTGACCAGTGATGAGTTGTCATCAAGATCCTAAAATAAAAAAACTACATTGATGGTTTTTACAAAGTACTTGTGGGCTTTAAATGATCCCAGAAACCCCAGCAGAGAAGCTTGTCAGATCACAGAAAGGGCCAAGTTTTCCATCCCTCTAATCTTCCAATTTAAGTTGAGGGTTCTCATCTCAACTATATAATAGGAAGAACACTTTCTAAATGACAAATTAATCCACGATCAACTAGCACTAGTACATTATATTATATATATCATATTCAGTACCATAAGAAAGCCTGAAACAAAATGTCCATATCTGTTACAGATGCAATTTCAGATCAAAGATCAGTTGTATGACCCAGCTAGTCAATAGAAAGCTCAAAATCACCTTGTGACATATAAATGAGGGTCTTTTAGTGTCACAAGACAGGCAGGGCTAAATGAGCATTATGATTTCCATCACCAACCACAGACCCTATAGAAACCACACGACCACTGTTGCTGAAAACTCATTATGTTCCTGCTGAGACCAACACACTATTGATGTACCATCTATAGAGCTGCCTTTATTCATCTGTTTTTCAATTATATACACTAGTATTGATCCTGTATTTTTCAGTTTGAATATAAATTAATTGATACATTCAACCAATGTGTCTTTTGTTTGTTTTAATTTCTAATTTAAAGGAATGTTCTGACATTTGTGGAAATATGCGTATTCACTTTCTGGCTCTGAGATAAGCTAAGAGAATCAATACCACTCTGATGTCTGTCAATTAAATATAAGGTTGTAGGGAGTGCAGGTGGCTCTGGTGGTGGAGTACAAGACTTGCAAAGCTTAGTCCTTATAGTCCTGGGCTAGCCTGGCTCTGTCCAAAGATCCACTTACATCACCTTTAAAGCATGTTATATATCTCTTTAATCCGTACAAAACACTATGTGTAAATATGACAATTCATTAATTTTACAGGGAGTTGTGCTGTTTGTGGACACAATTTTCTTCTCACTACACAATGTCGCGGATCAAGTACTTTCATATGATATCTTTAAGGTAGTTGAAAGTTGAAAACAGGGAAACAAATAAACTGATTACTTCAAAACTCAATCATTAAATGAATCACTGAATTGAATTAATGTAAAATGAAACTCAATGAAGAACTGAATTATTTTCAATAGATGACCTTTGTCTTCTTCTTCAAAGACAACACACAGACATCTTCCTGATTTAATTAGGTCATATATTTAGCTAAATGCCTAATAACTGAATAAATGAATTAGATGAACAGCAGATATTAAGCAATGAAATAATTCTTATCTTATTGGAAATAGTGAGGTGAAGCAAGTTGGTTATTAGAATAAAACTGTGAGACGCTAACATAACACTAGCACAATCAACTGGAATCTAGCTGATGAGGTTTCTATCTGGCAGTCTTGTTTCAGAGCTAGACAGTGCCACAGTTCCAAGTGAAAGTCAAAGTTGGCCTCAACTCCAGTTGGGTCCTTGTGATGTTGTAGTTGTAGTTGTAGCAACATCAAAAACAACATCCGTTAGCCTTGAGTAATTCCATTGATGGAAAACTTCCCTGCAATGGATTGGCAACCTGTCCAGGGTGTACCCCGCCTTTCGCCCGATGTCAGCTGGGATTGGCTCCAGCCCCCCGCGACCCCGTATGCAGGATAAGCGGTTGATGATGGATGGATGGATGGATGGATGGATGAAAAACTCCAAAAAAACCATTAGGCTTCGTGGTTTAAGTCAAAACGCAAACAACTCAGTTTAACACTGAGGCACTCAAAACTTGTTTAATAAAAAGGTTAAATTGTGAGTGGACTTTAGCCTAAGGCTAATGCTGGTAAAGCTGATTTTGTAAGCTAGGGCATGGAGGAAGGCTTTTACTGCTGAAACTTCTATTCCTTTGTCCTATGAGACACATGGTGTAACTTTTACCTAGGATGGAGGCTTCTATCTTCTGACAATAATGAATGAAAGTATACACGCAAAGGCCACATACTCCACTACATCACTATGGTCAGACAATAGTAATTCAAGACAGTCAGTTTCAATGCATTTCTCCGTAAACTGGCAGACAAAATTTTGTGTACACTTCTGAATTCATTCTGCGGCTACCATCATCAATAAATATTAATGAGCCTGTTCCAGAAGCAGCCATGCACACCCAAGCCATGACATTACCTCTGCCATGCTTCACAGATGAGCTTGTATGCTTCGGATCATAAGCAGTCCCTTTCTTTCTCCACACTTTGGCCTTTCCATCACTTTGGTAGAGATTAATCTTGGTCTCATCAGTCCATAAGATTGTGTTGCAGAACTTCTGCAGCTCATCTCTGTACTTCTTTGCAAATTTCAATCTGGCCTTCCAATTCTTACTGCTGATGAGTGGTTTGCATCTTGTGGTGTGGCCTCTACATTTCAGCTCTCTGAGTCTTCTTCGAACAGTGGATTGTGATACCTTCACCCCTGCACTGTGGAGATCGTTGCTGATGTCACTTACTTATGTTTTGGGGGTTTTCTTCACAGCTCTCATTATATTTCTGTCATCAACTACTGTTGTTTTCCTTGGCCGACCTGTTCGACGTCTGTTGCTCAGTACACCAGTAGTTTATTTCTTTTACAGGACATTCCAAATTGTTGTGCTTGCTATGCCCAATGTTTGTCCAATGGCTCTGGTCGATTTTCCTTCTTTTCTCAGCTTGACAATGGCTTGCTTTTCTCCCATAGACAGCTCTCTGGTCTTCATGTTGGTTTATCACCTTTAACAGGAAATGCAGTCTTTATAGGTTTGAACAAGGATGAAAACTTAGACTAGTCATGCAGAGCTATTTAATGTTTGGACAATCAATCTAAAAGGCAACAAATGGGCAACAAAAAACATCTGTCAGTCACAGGTTCCAATAGTTTTGCTCACTTGAAAAATGGGTGGGTTCAAGCAAAGGGTGGATGTCCTGAGTTGTTTAACACATCTAGATGTGAATACCAGGAAATGAGAGCTGGAATTCTGAACTCTTGTCTCATACTCATCTTTTCATCTTAAACCCAAATGTCTTCAGTGAACAACAAAAACAAAGGAATTTGCCTTACCGTTCCAATACTTTTGGAGGGGACTGTATATTTCCTCCAGGGTGGAAAGTTCTTGTCTTGTCTGGCAAGTCTACAATATTGACACCTTTACTGCAAGCCTTTAAGCAAGTCATACCAAAGGTGTTTATTCAAAACCCCCATTGTAGATTCCCGAGAGTCAAAAAAGGTGCTGCGGAGTCTCTGCGAATGACATTCACCCCATTGTTCTCACTACAACAAACCCATCATTTCTGCCAATAGGGCCTGTCTTTGTAATAATTTCAGTGTAACAAAACTGCAGCACTTTCACATTTTCCATAATGCTGGAGTTTCTATACATCATAATCATCTCCAACTGGAATGTACAGTATCATCTGCCTGACTATCATTATTATATGCATTGCAAAATTCAAGTGTTTTTAAGCATGCTGTCCGAACCCATCTTGCATAACAGCAGCATAATGACAGCTTCCACTCGCACTGTAATTCAGCAGGTGGATCATCTCAGCCCAACATGATAGTTGTCATAATTCCATAGTCTACTTTGCATTTATTATAGAAAGTACAGACAATAACTATTGGAGTTTATGACATTGGCTTTAATCATTGTTGATTGATTCTGACCAAAATTAGTAAATAGCTTCACTATACTGTTTACAACTCCAGTCAGTCTGACTCCTTAAACACAGAACTCCGGATCATGAATAAAATCATTTTCAAGTGCAAACAGTTTCTAAGAGGTGTAGTCATGGGTGATCTTCCATTGTATTTGTATTTTAATACTATTTATTTTTTGCGTCACCTTGTCTGTGTTTTCTAGTTGATCTGTGTGTAGTTGTATAACCACCTGTCTAGGGACAGGCTTAAAAAACTAGTTCAGGCTATAAATGTTTTGATAGTACTAAATTCACACTATCCCTAGGCTGAAGTTTTGAAGTAATCTTTGCACAGAACGAGGACTGCAGTTTTTGTTCCACCTCACTAACATTGAAATTGGTTTAGGAAGGCATATCTTTGCTGTCTCTGTGGACTGGAAGAACAATTACAACAACCAATAACATTTTCAATGTACATGTAGGATGCATGTGAGTATTGTTTCAAGACAGACTTTTTAAAAATTTGACCCTATCCTTAAGTCCTCACAGCAAACTTTTTCGGGAATACGGCCAATTAAACCTTTGCAAACATGTCTTCATAATACTAATGTCCACAAAACTACCTTTTACTACTTTAACAATTATGCATAGTCTGCTCAGTGTATTATAGAGAAACACACAATAACATAACTCCCATTCCCATGAAAATCCATGTTTAAATGTTTTTATATGATATGCTTTGCACTATGTCATCACTATGGGAGTATTAGGCCACTCAATGACAAAAAAAAAGTTGTTTTGCAAGTATTCTTGATGACACTTTAGAGTTTGTCCTTTGGAAAGCCATTTTAAAATGTTGATGACTCATTCTGCACTTAGTGTCCAATAAAAAGATTGCTCAATGTGAAGCTGCTGAAAAAAAGTGTTTCTGAGACCGGGCCCCACTGATTACTGTACAAAAACACAACTTTTTCCAGTGATTTTGGTGAAATATTTGATGGAGAAATATTAGAAACATGGTTTTCATTTCTTTCCCTGCTGCTCTGCCTCAACTCTGTAATTCATAGAGTTTCCTGATGGACAGATAGCTTTACTTGTTGCTGAAGTTATTTAACAGCTGCCATTATCTAATTAGCTCAGTTAGCTGTGCAACCACTGTTCAAATTAGCTTACTCTGGCTGTACTGGGAGCTCGGAGCACATTTTGAGCCTTTGGAGACAGCGGACCTGAGGTTCCTTTCAGCCACGTTTGCCCTGCTCTTGGCTCTGACGTTGGCCAACTAGGTCAGTAATCTGGCTGCCCTCTCTGTGGCCCCTCTGTGTCTAAGGATTCAGGGTGACGGCAGCTCTGCTGTTCTGCGCTCTAATCCTGCTTTTATGCCTAAGAGCATCACCAGCTCTTTCAGGTCGAGTGTGATTACCCTTTTGGTGCGTCCCACCTCCTCTGGTGCTGCGAGTGGCCACAGGAGGCGTGCATTGCAACAATCAACTATATTTTACTGCTAACATACAGGAACAATTTCAAATACTAACATTCTCACCCAATGTTGTAAAATTACAACAAAGACATAACAAGCTGAAAATCTAATTTGATGCATGCATTCCACAATAATTTAGTATTTACGTGAACTTCTAACATCATAAACATGAACATTAATTTACCAGCATTAGCCTTAGGCTAAAGTCCACTCACAATTTAACCTTTTAACAAGTTTTGAGTTCCTCAGTGTTAAACTGAGTTGTTTCCATTTTGACTTAAACCACGAAGCCTAATGGTTTTTCAGTAACATTAGAATTAGCATTTTCATCCATCCATCCATCCATCCATCCATCGTCAACCGCTTATCCTGTGTACAGGGTCGCGGGGGGCTGGAGCCAATCCCAGCTGCCATCGTTCGAAAGGCGGGGTACACCCTGGACAGGCTGCCAATCCATCGCAGGGCCACACATAGACAAACCACCAGTTACGCTCACACTCACGAATAGGGATGGGGATCGTTCAATTTTATTGATACCCTTATTGAGACTGCTTAACGATCTGATTCTTTATTGATACCACTATCGATACTTTACTATTATTTAGTGATGGTTATATATAAATATAAATATTCAATGTGTGATAACGTTATTGAGATGACATATCACTTGTGATAAATAAACATATATTGAAGTGTACATATTAACTGCCTGATTGTTTTTAATTTAATATTTTAAATACAGCTAAATGTTGTTTCTAGAGCTGCAACATTAATGTTTACAACAGCAAAGTAACTCAATAACTTTATCTGACATCACAAGTAGTGAGTGACGTTTAGAAAGAATAACATCAGTCTGTATCAGTCCCTCCTCTTCCCTCGCTGGCTGCAGGTAACGTTACCAGGTAGAAGGAGGAGCGGCTGGTTTGTCTCAGCCAGCAGCTGAGTTTTTAAGACTACAGACCAGTCTATGCTCCAGACAGACAGATTTCTATTTAGCTTGTTTTTAACATTTGACTTATGCCAAGCTAGCGTTAGCTGTGCTTGTATAAAACATACAGGATGAAATACTGAGGACAGAGACAATTAAATTAACCATTTCTACATATTTAATGTTACCTTACAGACAGGTCTATTGATAAAGTATTTTTATACTTTTTACTTGCGAAGGTTTTATTGCACATACTTACAGTAACAAGCGTAGCTGTCGGCAACTAACGTTACAGTAGTTTGGAGCTAACTTAACCCTCACTGTATTCCACCACGACGGCGCAGCTTCTCGCTCTGCTGCCGCTGTGTGTGTGTGTGTGCGCGCGTACGTAGGAGCCGACAGAGAGCAGGCAGAAACTGCAGCCTGATGATTTCAAATTAAATCAGATTTGACGCTCGAGACATAACGTTACATCATAGGACCAGCAAGTCTCGATAGCAGTATCGATAAGCTTGGACCTTATTGATTTTCGATTCAGAATCAGGATTTGCTGGTAATGTGACTACAGAGATGGGGGGAATAACCATGTTACATTATCAGCTGCAGGAGGACTGGGGGTCACAAGTCAGGACTACCACCCTCAACCCCATCCATGGCGTTATCCCCATTCCATGCTGCCTTACCCACCTAGAAAACAGCCCTATCAACAGAGGTCATCATGCTAGCCTCTTTACACCACTCTCTTTGACACTCCCACTCCTTCAACCAACACCTACCACCCCCTCACCCCCAGCAATGCAGCCAAGCGCCGCAATAAAACACTTGCTCTGTGTTGTCACTGTTGAGAAATTACAGAAACTCCAAGGCTTGAACCTTCCAGTAAAACAAGCTTGAACAGCTCAGCTGGGGCCCCCTCCAATAGGCTCAAAAAGGTGCTGAGACACAGATGTCCCCTTCAATTATTTAGGAAAAGGTGAATATTTTACATATACTGAAAATACGGGTCAGGTCCTGTGGATGTTTGCAGGATAAATATTTAAAGATCAATATTTTATGGGTGTGAAAGAGAGCAGGGAGGCCTTGGGAAAATAGCGGGGAAGTATGAGTACGGATGAAAGGCAAATAGTGACTTAGAGGGGAGTCAGAAGGCACTTAGTTTCAATATTAAATATATTCCATGACTGAGGTGTGTTCTGCTTTTGTATTAAAGATGTTCAAGTGTCTTAAAGTTAGTGAGAAATGAGCATGGATTGAGGCTTCTGTGGCCTAGTTTTCCTATTCCTTTTCAAAAGGAAGCATTACCTTCATGTATTATTGATGACTATGTAGTCTTTTCAAAGCAATCTAATGAAACCGAGGCTGAGGTGTGAGGCTGAATATCCTACACCACCAACTGAAAGAAGAGGATCCAGTGTTTCTTCTCCTCATTTGGCTTTGTCTCAGGTTTTGTGTCACCTGATATTGGCGCTATGAATATAAATTAATATTGCCGTGTAGATGTGTTGGAGGCGAGACAGTTATCAAGCATGTACAGTTTGGTGCAGATGTGAGCATGTACACTGAAGTTACAACAACTTCCTGTGTTATGGCGAAGAGAGATCTTTGACGCCACGCAACGGACACACCCATTGACGAAAACTCACAAATAGCACAACTTTTCATCTTCAATGCCTTTAGAAGGCACAGCAGAAATTTGAAGTCGGTCGGACTAAATCCCTAGGAGGAGTTCGTTAAAGTACGGAGTGTGTAAATCATCCAAAAATGATCATAAAATTCAAAATGGCCGACTTCCTGTTGGGTTTAGGGCATTGCTCCAAGAGGCTTTTTGGTTTGTCTGGACATGATACATGTGCCACAGAAATGTCATATACGTAGATGAAACTTTGTCCAGGGGCTGCTCTGTAGGGGGCAAGCTCTGCAAGCGAGCCATTTTGCCACACCCATGCGCAAAGTTTGGTGAGTTTTACGAGTATGTTTAGGCCCCCTAAACTGAGGTTACTTTGCAGAAAAAAGAAAAATAATCCCTTCAGTTTCAATAGGGACCTCGCACGGTTTGTGCTCGGGCCCTAATTAAATTGATTGGATCATGGGCGAGGCAGCTGGCCGCCCACCCTGAGCCATGGTTCTGCTCAAGGTTTCTGCCTCTTAAAGGAAGTTTTTCCCTTGCCTGTCGCCTAGTGCTTGCTCTTAAAAAAACCTAGTTTTTCTGCATCATTTTTAGACAGGATATTCCTGATTTTTGCAATATTACGTAGGTGAAAAAAGGCAGTCCTTGAAATTTGCTTAACGTGAGACTTAAACGACATGTCCTGATCAAAGATAACTCCAAGATTCCTCACAGTGGTGCTGGAGGCCAGGGCGATGCCATCAAGGGAAGCTCTATCTTTAGATAATGCGTCACGGAGGTGCCTGGGCCACAGAACAATAACTTCAGATTTATTCAGGTTTGTTCTGGGTGTGTGCCTGGGGTTCCCGCCCCTTGACGGGTGGGTGGGTTGGCAGTGACATGCGGCCGGGCTGGTTGACTTTACCTCGTTGCTGGTTTGGCTGGCGTTGCATGGTGGCCGGAGGGTGTGCTGTGCGTGGGGGATGTTGTGCTGGCGCTGGTGGCCCCCGCTTTTCCGGCTACTGGGGGTCTTGCCTGCCTGTCGCTGTAGACGGTGTGGCGGGGTTGTGGTATCCCACTCTCACTATGAACTACATTCTGTAACAGGCTTATGTACACAAACAAAGGTTCTCCTTGGTAGAATTATTCTTGATGTTTTTCATTCAGTTACTTATTTAAATTAATTAGGGCCCGAGCACGACCGTGTGAGGTCCCTATTGAATTTGCTCGGATTATTTTTTTTTTTTAGGGCCCGAGCACGACCGTGCGAGGTCCCTATTGAATTTGCTCGGATTATTTTTAGGGCCCGAGCACGACCGTGTGAGGTCCCTATTGAATTTGCTCGGATTATTAGGGCCCGAGCACGACCGTGTGAGGTCCCTATTGAATTTGCTCGGATTATATATATTTTTTTTTTTTTTTTT
>NC_060157.1:31628752-31649950 GCF_021292245.1 Micropterus dolomieu | reverse complement strand
CAACCATTTTCTGATCTATAGCTTGATTTGTATCATTCCACATCCAGTTACGATGCATTTAAAGCGCCACCTAGTGGTCGATTTGAATGAAACTTTCAGGGCATATTTCTGGCACTCGTGGACATATCCTGTGAGTTTTGTGATGATTGGACCAATGCTTGCGGATTCTTGTCTATTTATGTCCTGAGCCACACCCTTTACATGTTTACATTTCTTGAAAAGGAAAGGAGCTATCAACAAGCTTTATACAACTTTATATAAGCTAAGGCCAATGATGCATTATGGCAAGCAGCCATAAAAATCCTGTTTTAATGTGTTATGTATCTGTATGAGTTGGGCAATAGTTCTTCAAATACGCTAGTTGACCTTTTCCTTAAAAAACAACAGCTTTTATTTGTAGGAGTGCACTGACTGCAAAGAACAAAACGTTAACTGGGAACAAGCCCACTCAGGATAACAGACATCACAGAGCATTAATATTTTTCTTTCATATTAGACTATATAATAATTGAATTGAAATATACACTATGTAAATACTAGTATTATTAACCATACTATTTCATTAAAATTGTTTGAAAATATAGATGCCAGTAAAACTACAATACTCTCTCTTGCTGCTATGTTTCTAACATGTCAACAAACAGCATGGCTCCGAGAGAGAGAGAGAGAGAGATCATTTACACTCCCGGCTCCGTACCTTTCATCCAGCGCAGCCAGCCGCCATATTGGCGTAATAATCGCGGATAATAAAGCAGCATGAAAGCGGCTACATGACAACAACCGCAATCCATAGCCTGGTATCAACCGATCCAGCACAACAGTTTGTCCCATATACGGAGCTGCAGCACACAGTCACGATGATTAACGATGCTTCACTTACCAAAGCAGGCTCACTTCAGCAGAAAGGCGCAGCGGCAGCTTTACCTCTGGGCAAACTTCTGGAGGACTGAAGTTTTTCAGGGAGCCCGCAGACTCGTTGCGGCCCCGCATTGCTGTTTAATATTTTCCACAGAGTTTAATAAACATTACGATCCGACCGTCACTGAGCTCGTAGCTGTTTCCTCCGCCTGTTTGTTGGGCAGCCGTGTTTAACCCTTTAAAGTAAGCTCAGTTTCACAGCATCGTCCAGATAACTGTGTCATATTTTGCAATCCTCTCAGAAAGATGAAGATGAAGACAGGTACAGGATGGTCTCCCTCAAAGCCAGAGGTGCTTATCAGCTCACGCGCGGCACTGTCAGTGGTGAAGTGTCCGTTTAACGTTAGCTTGCTGTTAGCGATGTTGCTAACCTGTTGCTATCTGCAGGCTAGCACGGCTCTCACACAGTACAGCACAAAAAACTGTGTAGCAGAGTGACAAACTTATTATAAACCAGCCAGGCTACTGACTGACTCTATAATTATTAAATTACACCTTTCTGTCTGCTGCAGCTTGTGGATAAGTTACCTCCAGAGAAAAACACACGCTGGAAGCAGCAGGCTGACTCGTAGCTCTGCTCTGCTCTGCCTGTTAGGCCCGCCCCTTAACCAATCACAAGTTTAGAAAAGTGACAGGCATCTACATGAACGAATCGGAGGCCTCTCTTAAAAAAACAACCATGATCCATCACAGTTCATGGTCAGAGGTTACTTAAAGTGATAGAGCCTAATATGACAACACCTACATGCTGGTAAGACATTTTAACTCAAACACAGAAGTTACATAATATCAGAGCAGGTTGTTCTGACCGCACCAGAGAGCCAGCTGATCAACCTCCCGTCTGTAGTCCAACTCTTAACCGTCCCGGATGAGGCCGATGACCGTTGTGTCGTCAGCGAACTTCAGGAGTTTGACAGATGGGTCTCCTGAGGTGCAGTTGTTGGTGTAGAGGGAGAAGAGCAGTGGGGAGAACACACACCCCTGGGGGGAGCCAGTGCTGATACTCCGGGTGCTGGATGTGATGTTCTCCAGCCTCACCTGCTGACTCCTGTCAGTCAGGAAGTTTGTGATCCACTGACAGGTGGAGGCTGGCACAGTGAGCTGGGTGAGTTTGGTGCTGAGGATTTCTGAGATGATGGTGTTGAACGCCGAGCTGAAGTCCACGAACAGAATCCTTTCATGTGTCCCTGGAGAGTCGAGGTGTTGCAGAATGTAATGCAGCATTTTGGACTCTGGATTTACAGACACTTTTCAATGCCACATTTGGTTGCCACTCACTTGAAGGTTTGATAACCACCCCTTAATAACATTCAGTACAAAAGGACAAGAGAAGTTGTTTCTATATGAGAATCCAAATAAATGGGTAATAAATCTGACCTTATCTGGAACGGGTTTCCTGCGACCTGTTATTGCACATCCATCAGAATCTGCAGTTGTTTATTTGTCAGTGCTTCCTGTTAATTAATCCTTGATGAAAAATCAATAGTGATTGTGTCAGGCAGTGTGAGAGTTATAGACTAACCTGTCAGTGTGTCCTGTCCTGTGTGTGTGTGTGTGTGTGTGTGTGTCTTACAGAAAGCCTACTGTGGCCACTGTAGTGAAAGGATATGGGGGCTGGGCAGGCAGGGCTACAAGTGTATCAACTGCAAACTGCTGGTCCATAAGCGCTGTCACAGACTCATCCCTCAGACCTGCCAAAGGCTTATGGTGAGTATTTCATCATGTATTTCATGTTCAGAGCGGCAAACAGCACAGCCTGTCATATCCAATCCCAACATCAAGCTTGCTATCACAGGTTACTTTATGCTTATCTTCAGACAACTCTTCATTTAAGTTTAAAGCATAACGTGGGTGTTAATTTCATAGTTTTGGCCATCTTTACTATCAGTTTTTAATAACATTGTACTCACCTGGGTCATTTCTGAGACCTGGGCACACAGCAACGTTCGAAAGGGTCAAGAAACACGAGCAGTCAGACTATCAGACAAGTCGTAAAGAAGCCAAAGTAGGTGTAATGATAGATGTTCAATGTTATCATAACTGATAACGTCCTTTCAGGTTCAAGTTCATGTAGATCAAGTAGAAATAGAACGGAGGTCCTATTCTTACCTTTTAAATGTCAGGCTGACTGTTTGAAGTCATCTTTATGTAAGGTTTTATTGAAGGGAAATTAGTTTCAGATTTTGTAATTGATTTTAGAACAGAATACTAAAATGTCTACAGTGTACTGTGTGATGCTCGCTGTACTTTTGGGTCAAGTGTTTTTCTGTTGTGTTTTGGACAGAAAAGTGGTTAGCACTCTAATCATACAGTTTAACCTCAGCCTTTTTCTCTGTACCTCTGTGACCCCCATCTTACGTTTGTATTAATGAATATTTAAGAAGTGTTGCATAGTGGTGCCTCTGAGAAGCTGCTGTAGCAGACAAACCCATGAAAGAGCAAAGAGTTCAGTGCATTCAACATTTCCTTTTTGTCACTATGGACTTTCTGCAGCTCATCCTCCTGTTCTGTCCGCCCATCCTATTGAAATGAAACATCAAGTTTAGTGACACCAGTGTGCTCCATGTAGTTAATCCATATCAGCACAAAGCAAGCATCTGACCAAATGTAAAGATCCAAAATTCTGCGTCTGACGACCGAAATCCTGACTAGAAAATCAATGTAGCTCAGGTACTGGGGGTGAACTGCCCCCAACTCCCTCTTGATCACAGCTTCAACCTGGTATCTTCAGTGCCAGATAAGTGACTTTGAGGCTAGATAAGATTAACTTATTTCTAGTGAAACCCCCACGTTGTCATTAGAGTCACAGAGCAAAACAACGTGTGTGCATTAGCTGAGAGCACCTCTCTAAATACAGGCCTGTCCTCTGTCCTTCCAAAAGTGATTCATCACTCCCTCTTCCAGGAGTATAAAACCATGCGTGGATATTTCAGTGGATATTTTCAGATATATGCCTTAGGTGGATTTCTTAATTCCTTTGTTCAGGATCCAGTCATGCCATCACAAGAGCCCCCTTCAGACGCCAAGAGTGAAGAGGTGGACCTTCCACCAGATGACACAGAGGACACAGATGGGAGTAAGACACAAAAACTTTTCTTTTTAACAGGTTATTGGGTCCAGTTTCTTCAAGATATGTAACTTAGTGAAGGCTTAGGTGAACAGTGAGTAAGGTGATGCTGACTGAGGTGAACTGATAATAAGCTAATGTAACTGTCAATGGGGGTCCATACTTGAGCATACGTGGCTCGTATGTCGTCATAACCGTAATAACTCCGATTTGAATGTAAACAACTTTGATATCTTATGTTCAAATTAGCTGCTGAACTCTGACCTTTCGAGCGACACCAAATCCAACTCAATAGGAGGTCACATGTCCCATGTCCACAGTCTACAATAGCCAATGAGAGCCTGTGCTGTAAGGAAGGGCCTGCCTCTATTATTTCGTGGGTAGGCTGAGCCAATTGCAACCAATTGTGCCAATGACTGGCACTTTGTGTAGCCAATAAAATTCTGAAAATAACGATATCCAGCTTTAAGTAGGAAGTTCATGATCTACCAGCAAAAAACACATCTGCGTCAAGCTACAGGATAATACTAAGACTTAACACAGCTCCCATGACTTTAAATGAGCAAAAATAATAAAAAAAATGAAAAGACCTGTTTCCTTAGCTCTCCAGTGAAGAAACTAATTGTACTGTATATTAGATGGAGAGTGCAATATATACACAAGTGCATGGCTGCCAGACCAGGATCAAGGAATCCTCAGGGGCCTTGGATGTGTTTCCAGTCTAACTATGGACCCTGGTAGCTTCACCTCACATTCACTGTCACCACTTACGTAACTCTGTGACTGTTATCTAACCACATTACAGCTCTCTGGTGGCATCCCATAGAACAGAGTGTTAAATCCTATTAAAAGGAGACTGTGGTCTGTTTGGGGGTCCCTGATTTGAGATGCTCTGGGACCCCCTATGGATTGACCTAGTTTGGTATGTCCTGTGGACAGCTGGACTTGATACTGTGTACTCTACCTCCTTCTGCTGGCCAAACAAGGAACAACATGTTAAATCTGTAATTCAGATTCACTCCTGTCTCCAGATGCTGAAACTTCAGTGACTCTGTATCTGTCTTTTTGCAGTACCTTTTTTACCGCACAACTGTACAGTGGATAAAACAGAAGACACAGACACAGAGGTGAGAAGGGCTCTGATAGTGGTTTGCAGTTTCATGTTTATTAGGTTTATAGTTTGTAAAATAATCACCCTGTCTTTTGACTGCATCCTTTTTTTGTTTAACATCATTTGATCATTCTTCTACCTAAAACTTAACCATAAAAATATACAAACTAATACACCCCCCCCAGGACATCAAAGCAGTAGTGGATGGCATCGATGGCATTAAGCTGTCCCAGGGCCTGGCGCTCGGGCTGAGCGATTTTGACCTGATCCGAGTGATCGGCCGTGGAAGCTATGCGAAGGTTCTGCTGGTTCGGCTAAAGAAGAATGAGCAGGTGTACGCCATGAAGGTGGTGAAGAAGGAGCTGGTCCATGATGATGAGGTGAGACACTAAGCACACCTGGGATGTCAAGTACGCGAGACAGGGACAGGTGCGTAGCTACATGTTGAGTCAGACTGACTGAAAGCGGCGCAGTCATGAAAAACACTTGACAGGCAGTGTAGATACTGTGTGAAAGAATGTTCATAAATGTGCCTTATTCTCTGCTGTTAAGTAGCCTTCATTAGATGTGGACTTGATACAGACAATAGAGACACTTAATGCAAGTGATCATGAGTCATCTGCTGAGTTCCAAAAGACTAAGAGGAAAAGTGGAAGCCACTTTACTCAATTATCACTTAGTGTCCACTTTGTTCATATCCAGGGTTCATTTATGAATACTTTTTATTTATTGGTAGTAAGTGTGTCTTATGTATGTATGAGAGCAGAATTCAGTTTTGGAAGCTACAAGTACAAATCCAAGTTCACAAATAGTATGATGCAAGATGATTTTAACGGTCTCTCCGGATGTGAATGCTCTAGACTTGTTTATCCATTTGCGTGTTTATCCATTTGCTACATGACTCTTCGCAAAGGCCCTCTTCTTGCACCCGTATTAAGTAGGTTCGTAATCAGAGTGTAGCATTGACCTGAACCTGAGGCATCTGTGAGTGCTGATGGTGTTAAAGGAATGTGATCTTTGCAGTCTTTAGGCACAATTCTGGTTTATTGCAACCGTATTTTACATTGTGATAACATTATACTCACCAAAGTAATTGCTGAGATCTGGAAACTCGATGACATCACCACATGAGGTCAAGAAACACAAGCAGTCAGACCATCAGACAGCTTTTATATGGAGGAAAAACAAAAAAAAGCACCTGAAATGTTGGTTATTTTTTGTGTCCAGATATTGCTTCCACTCTTTTTATTTTGGATTTCCGAGAAATGGATCAGGGACAGGGTGACATTACTGGACCAAACATTGTTCTGGATACACACTGGTGGCATAACACGCTTGTCAAAACACCTCCACCTTTTGATTTCTATGTAAACCCACATGTAGGCGACATAAGGATATACCACTGTCCTGTCTCCCAGCTCCAACATGCGTCACTGCTCCAGAACAGCAGCAATTTAATCAGATTTACTCCCCAGAGTGGCTTTTTATGTCTGTTTACTGCCTCTATTTCTGCTGCATACATCAGATGATGCCATCAGACCAGCCAATGTGCATCTCACTGTTGAGTAGTACTTACCAGGATAGGTGAAAGGGAAATCAGTCTGGGTCAAATGGGTTTCATGGATGAGTTGAATTTAAAATCCTCTTTGTACCACATTTTCAGTACATGTTGTTAAAGGACTGCTGGGGATTGAGAACAGCTAGCCAAGAGACTAAGAGCAGTAATCAGTGAGGAAAGGATGGATGGAAGGATATGTGCAGGATATGAGTGGGGAAGGAAGGGTGGAGACAGATTAGTGAATGCTGTGTGGGGAGATGGAGAGCAGGATTGAGTAAAAAGGAGTGAAGAAGACTGAGTCAGAGGCTGGTTGGGGCTTCTGAAAGGAATGAGGAGAAAAAAAAAGAATTGGACAAAGGGGGGGAAGCTGAAGTGGGGGTGGAAACGACACAAAAGTGGCAGAGAGCTTATGAATTGGAAAAGAGGGCTTAGGAGGAAGCAGGAATAAGTGAGTGGGTGACTCACAGGAGAAGATGAAATCTGGGTAGACTATCTGCATGGTGTTTCTAACTCAGGAAACATGCAGAGATACACATCATTCACATTGGGCTGAGACACATTTTAGTGTCCAAAAATTACCTCCATATTCAGTCAACCAAACAAAACAAATTTTTTCACATACCTTGAGTGTTGTAATAGGAATTGCTTTTGAGGAATTACAGACAAAAGAATTACAGACAAGTTACAGAAAGTTACATGAGAGAGGTTATTACAGACAGGTAAACAGAAGTGCTCTGCATCCTGTTGACTTTGCTTTGTTTATGTTATCCCACTAGATGGCGCCTTAGCTCAAGATATAACTCCACGGGGGAAACACAAATTGGTGGGCTCATGTAACCACACCGAGGATCACTGAGCTACTGCATCGTCCAAAACCTGCACAACTAATCCAGAATAACATAAATGACATCACAGGCTTCATGCCTTCACTTCGCTCAATGTTTTTTTTCTTTTCCACACATAAACACGTCATACTTAAATCCAGCGTTTAAATCCAACTGTTCTGTGACAGCAGAACAGAACCAAACTGACTCCAAGACAAAAGATGCAGTTTTTTGAGGATTTGAGGAAATCATCTCGTCCTCCTAATGTTTTGAATGGACACCCCATTTTCATTTATTCATGGCTGTATTCATGCACATTTGTTTAATAATTCATCTCTTTGGTAGTGCCTGACATCAAAGGGAGCTTGTAAACACGGACAGACTACAAACTACTGAATACGAGATGTGTTCTGCATAATTATAAATTCCTCAAGTAATAATGAGTTGACCAGAAGGAATTTTCGTATCATGCGCACAATATGGGGTCTGTATTGTAATGTTATTCACCATATGGTGTTGGTGCACAGTACGGGAAACTCAAAATGTAGGCACTCTCTGTTGTAGCTCACATAAAACATTAAGTATCATCAACTTAATGACACTTTAAATCAACATAAAACATCGGCGCCTCAGGCTGAACACTCACAGCTCTCTGTAACTGAAGTATGAACAGTTAACACCGCAGCTGACTGATAACAGTGATACACTCTGGCTTTACTGACTCACAGCGGTTGAAGGTAACAAAGTATGTTTAATGAAGTGCTGCACTACTTGGCAACAGTTTTGAGGCACGTGTACTTGAGAATTTCCATTTTAAGCTTTATACAACTACATTACTACATTTATTTGGTCCCTAAACTTTCAAATCTGTGGACATATTTAAAAGGCAGACTCCATTTTATTTATTACTCTTATATAGAGACCCTAAGTCCCTCCTTTCTGCCCCATGGGACCTTGTTTCGGAAAAATTACATACAGAAGTCAATGGCAAAAGAAAACTTATTTTAATCCCATTTCAGTTGTGCCCTGAATTGCACACATGATGTTTGTCAGTTTAAAAGATCATTTTAGTCAAGAAAAAAAGAGTAACATTTAGTTTTGTATGACACCACTCAGTGAACTACATCTCTCGTCTCACACATCATCACCAACATGTTAGCACTGTAATGTTGAGCTAACGTTCATTTCTTCTAGCTAGGTAACTTAACTATGTGCTACGCACAGATGTATCTCACCTGATGTGTTTAATCCAATGACTTCATAGTCTATACTTCAACAATTTAACAACAAACTGCGACTTTCTTGACTTAAATTATCTTTTAAATTGACAAACATCATGTGTGTAATTCAGAGCACAATTCAAACGGGATCAAAGCATTAATTGTCTCTCGCCGCTGATGACCGTACGTAATTTTTCCAAAATTAGATCCCATATGGTCGTCCACCAGAAGGAGAGGGGACTTGGGCTCTCTGTTGTGTCTGTATTTTATGTCTTTGGTCTTTTAATGTGAAGGACTTTGTAGCGACTGATGATGAGAATGGTAAAATTTGACTTAACGTTACTTTACTTAGATGTTAATGTAGTAATAGGGATTCAACAATATGTTGTGGTATAGCACTGACATGATGATATTTATGTATGTTTACGTAAGTAACACTTTACATAATTTTTCTTGTAATTGAGTATTTTTTTTTATTTTTAACCTGTTTAAAGCATCATCTCACACACAATACTGAGTTTTTCCCCAGATTTATGTTATATTTGATTTAAATGTTTTTATCAACTCTAACAGTAGAATTCCAACCACACCCCAAAATCAACAAGCCAGTGTCCTAAAGTGACATTAGTGACCACACTGTGCAGAGTAGTGTAAAAAACTGAATGTTTGTGTTATGTAGAAGCCATTATGAGTGAGACACTGTTAGACAGTCCGATATTTATATCAGTGCTTCTCTGATTAAAATGTCGCTTCTGATATTGGAATCGGTAACGAATCTAAACTCTGTTTGACTATCTAAATGTATTTGTTCATAGTCAAAAGATTTGACAAATCTGAATTTGGTTTTCAGGGACATTTTCTTGAATGGTGTCCTTCTACATTCTTCACTTTCAACACATAGAGCTTTTATTTTTTTTAAATGACACTATCTGGATGTCATTTTCAAAAGGTGTATGAGCCTTTCTTCGTGTCAGTGACTAGTGGATGGCTTTCAAAACTAGTTTGGCATTTGTGCTGCCTGGTTATCTTTTGGCACGCCATCCAAGGTCCACCCTCTGAACTGGAACAGTCTCAGAATAATCCAGTGTGGGGATTGTTCTCAAGGCTACCTACATCTTTTATGTGTGGCGCAGTGTATCTCCGCCTGCTTGTTCAACCACAGAGAAAGCCTATTGATCAGATAAATTGATTGTTAATACGTTATCCTTATGCCATCTCTGCCTCCGTCTGTCTCCCCTCGTCTCTCCAGGATATTGACTGGGTGCAGACAGAGAAGCATGTGTTTGAGCAGGCGTCCACCAATCCATTCCTAGTAGGCCTCCACTCCTGTTTCCAGACAGAAAGTCGGTAAGAGCATGATAAGGCTGTCACTGAGAGAGCTCACACTGTATTTAAAGCCAATACAGTTAGTCTGTTACAGCTCACAGTGTCTGACAGAAGAATGAAATATAACTTTCTGTTCTTCATTAAAGGATAAGGTTTGTCTCATAATTATCCAAAAATCCCATTAAATTAATGTTTCCTACTAAGAAGTATTGTCTGTGTAGCAAAAGCATGGTTATTAAAACACATAAACAAGCCATACCATACAATAAACTGACAGCAGACAGAGCAAATGTAGTTTATTCCTCGGTCAAACTAGCAAAACAATGTAAACATTGAGCCCAGTGACATGACACTGAAAACGCAGTTGTGGTGTTTCAGGACAAACAGCGCTGGCCATGTTCATGTAAATGCAACAGAAGGCATCTTCAGACTACTGCTAATACTTGTACACATTCACTGGTTTTGGTCTCTTTAATGGATTTGTTGGGAACGTTGTTTTAAACATGAACTGATGCCTTTAATGTAGCACTGATTCAGTACTATTCAACAGGGACTTAAGAGTCAACAGGTAACATCTCTGTTGGGAGAAATTAATATTTTGAATATGCCGAAGCAGACATAACATGTATTTATTTATATCTGATTAACTATGACATTTCATCACCATTTTTACCTCATGATGATTCATCATTTAAATATCTAGTCTTTAACATTTTTCAAAGAGCCTCTGTTTAACAGTATTTACGTGATGGATTTTCTCACCATGCTCTGATTTCCAGGTTATTTCTGGTGATTGAATATGTGAACGGCGGAGACTTGATGTTTCATATGCAGCGACAAAGGAAGCTCCCTGAAGAACATGCAAGGTAAACATCCAGTTGTTACAACATCTGTTTACATACCCAGTTAAGTCCCAGTGCACAATTTAAGCATCTACATTTAGATACAGTTTATAGTCTTTAAGTGTGCCTTTTTATGAGAGATGCTACATGTACAGGTAGCATTCTTAAACATATGTGAAGTGAAGTGGCTTTTCCTTTTGGCCTTTCTCAAATACACAGACTGTGTACTGTGATAGAAACATTTGAGGTTCTGCAGTGAGGCCTCCAGGAATAGGCTGCATGATCAGAGGAGGACGTAGAAGTGGGTTAATTTATGTTGACACAGCACAGTCAGCCAGCTACACAGGAAACACTATGTATCTATATCTATGCAAACAGGCAACTATTTTGGGTTGAACTGAACCTCCTCCAGATGGATTCCTTTGTACTTAACATGATGGCATTATGTGAAGTTTTTATCTTTTGGTTAGAACAAAAACATCAGTTAACACTGTGAGTTTCATAATAGCGTCTTTTGAGGTGAAGGGCAGTTGGAGTGTGTGTGTTTGGTTGAAGATAATTTATACAGTGTACGTATAATGTATGTTTGCACCTTCTTTGCACCTCAACAGCATACTTCTTCCAAGTACTCCTTACAATCATATTCTTAATGGGATACTTTAGCAGCTTTTCATGGACGTGGCAACGCTGCCAAAACCAGACTTAACATTTTCCTCCTCTGAGAAATATAATGAGCGCCCATAATTCATTGTGCCTGTCTACTAGCGGGGCTCTCCAACTGCCGCTCTGATAAATGCTGGATCAAAGGCTGGGTAATTTAGAGAGGCACTGTTGGGCCCCTATCGGCCCCGGCAATCTGTATTCTGGAGACAGTGGCTGTACATATGCAAAGTAGCATGTTAATCACTCATAATGATTGTACATATTCATGAGCAGCGCTCTTAGAGAGAGCCCTGCTGCATTCCCCCACTCGTGGGGGAGGCGGGCCAGTGGGCGATGGTTGGTGCTGCTGATAGGACGCAGCTTCTATCAGTCCGATGCCAGCAATGAAACAACGGTGTACAATGGAGGCTGTCACAGTGAAAATGTGGGGGAGCGATGTGGGATTTGTGATTTCTCTGTCAAATGTCTCTCCACTGCAGTCTTTCCCTCTATGTTTGACAATCACGGATTTACAGCAGGCAGACAGAGAGAGGCTCGTCAGTGTTAATGAAGGCTTATCTCCTAGAGACAGAAAGCACACTACCTACACATACAGAGGAGCCGTCCTACTGACTTACCAATGACTCTCCCAAGTACATCAAATCAGGAACATATGGGATTGTAATATATGTATATATGTCTATGTTCACCATCATCAACCTTCATATTAAACCAAATAAGGGTCCAGGCTTTGAGTAATGACTTAGCAACACATAGACAGTGTTCTGAACATTTCCCATCATTCTAAAAGGTTCCCCTAGAGGCTGCATTGTTCAGTACATTCCAGAATACAAAAGTGTTGGACATAAGTAACAACATACAGCTTATTTTTGCCGTTGTTAGAGCTTTGCCAGTAGTGAAGCTAACTATATAAAGTTTGTAGTGTTGTCACTTTTCTAGCAGGAACATGCTCAGTAGATTACTTGGTGGACTGTCTGTTAGATCATAAGATATAGCCATTTTGTCTTGAGGGTGGCACTAGAGGAGAAACCACAGAGTGTTCAGAATGGAAATGATAATCTTCCCAGTAAGCCCTTTTCAGACACGGAATCTGTAACATTGCTGGCCTTCTCTAGCTGTTTAAGAAATGGCTTTTCCTTCAGACATCTCTCTCTGTTACATAAAAGCTGTGCAATGGCTTTATTCAAACACGACAGGTATGTTATCCATAGAGCTGCGATGTTTGTAGGATATTTGTCACCTGAGCACCACAAGAGAGTATAAAGCAATAAAGTTGTGGATTTTAAAATTATTGGATTTGAAGTTATTTTGCAGTTTAATCACTGTTTATCTCTGGGGCTTAATTAATGACCATTGTGAGTGTGATGGTCATTACTTTTGTACTGGTATATTATGATATTGTGCCTTTTATCATGGGCTATAGATTTTAATATTTTCTTCTCTCTATAAGTGGACAACTTCAGCCTGATGGTGGCACCAGAGGACAGGTCAGACACATCACTCTCTGTGTTTCTCTCTTCTCCTGCACAGATTTTATGCTGCTGAAATCTGTATCGCTCTGAACTTCCTGCATGAAAAGGGCATCATCTACCGCGACCTGAAGCTGGACAACGTTCTCTTGGACCACGAGGGACACATCAAGCTCACAGACTATGGCATGTGCAAGGTGATTGATTTTATTCAGTAGACTGTGTGGATGGCTGGCGTAGGGTTATCAATAATGCAGTAGATCTGTATTGACTTAAAGTGTCTCTTTTTTTATCCACCATTCATGTTCTCGCACATCTTCCACACTGCCTCTTTTATCTCTGCAACCTCCTCTTCTTCCCTCTGCAGGAGGGGATCAGACCAGGTGATACCACTAGTACCTTCTGCGGAACACCTAACTACATTGCACCTGAGATCCTCAGAGGAGAGGACTACGGTGAGTACAGGAGACAGCCTGGGTCGGATCAGTTCATGTCCAAATGCTGATTCAAACAACCATCATTTTTTAAGCTACTGATGATAAATCTTTATATTTAAATAAAAAAACAATGAACAACCAGGTGGCAGCTCATGTACACAGAGAGGATTTTCCACTTGTGACCAAACCAGCCTCAGTTTTGATTCACACTGATAAGATGGGAGTCTTTTATTATATATCCACACATCATAGCTGAATGAATGTCTTGTCTTAATGTTGTGTGCCCTCCCAGGCTTCAGTGTGGACTGGTGGGCTCTGGGAGTGCTGATGTTTGAGATGATGGCTGGGAGGTCCCCGTTTGACATTATCACAGACAATCCTGACATGAACACAGAGGAGTACCTCTTTCAAGGTGAGACAGAGGAATTTAATAATGCATTGGGTTTATACCTGTAAGCTGCACACTGCAAGAGGAGGTTTCATGGTACCACCTTCCAGGGAGAAGGGCTTTGAACTGGGAGAGACCAGCTGTCATCTTATAACCATTTTCTAGAACATTTTTACTTGTTTCTGATCATTGGCATGTGGTCTACCAACAGTTGCTGTCTTAATGTTATTTTATTATTCTTTGTTTTATTATTATTATTAGTTATAAGTTATGAGGTGTTGTTCTGTCTTGTAAAAACATAATAAATATAAATTATAAAAATAAATTTTGTTGCTGCAAATAAGAAAATGGAAAGTTTACTTTAGAGAGGAAAGGTCAGATGGAATGGCAGCATGTTTTTCTGAAAGGGGACTGGGGATTAATCTGGTCTTTAAGTTTACAAACTATGAAAGTGGGAAAGGTTGGCCTTATGGTGGCACTGGAGGAAATATCAGTGGGTCATCAAATCATTTGGAACCATGCTCTGGGGAACATAAATACCGAATATCATGGCAACCTCGCTCTGAACCAGTCTTGGACAGACAAATAGATTGATGGACCAACACTTTGCTATCCTCAGGCCGTGCTAGCAGGTCAGACGTGTAGCGTACAGCCAAGCTAGTGGCTCTCTGAGGCTGTACTCTGGGCTAAATGCTTACATCATAGAGCTAGCAATGAAAATGTCAACATGCTGATGTTTAGCAGTTATAATGTTTACCATGGTCACCGTCTTAGACAAAGTACAGCTGAGGCAGGTGTTTGGGCAAACACATGAATGTCTAAAATCAAGCATAGCATTAGTTCAGGCAGGCAACAATCAGAATCCGAATCAGCTTTATTTGCCAGGTATGTGTAAACATACGAGGAATTTGACTCAGGATTGTACAATGCTCACGATTTGCTTACTTATACAATAATACCATAATAAAATTAGACACAGGCTACAGTATAGAGAACACATATGTACACACTAAAAACAAATACAAAAACAATATAGACAGATTGAGACAATAGTGCAATGAGCAGAGTGCAAAGGATGCAGGAGTAAATTATTATTATTATAATGTACATGTCGGAGGTGGATGAGATATACAGGTACACATGTAGCAAGAACCATGAGCATAGTGCAAAGGATGCTGGAATAAATAAGTATTATGTGTAGGTGTTATGTTAGGTAGGTGGATTTGGTAAACCGTATATACAATATGAAAATATTACAATATGAACAATGTTTTTGAAGTGCGTGAATAAATCCAAATTTGTAACCCTAACCCTGGGTCGTCAGTGTGCATGTGTAGGCGTAGCGTGTATTTGTGCAGTGGAGGAACGCTTGCTGAAGAGACCGAGCCCCGGCTTCACTGGTGTTGTGCCGAGTTGTTCCCACATTGCGGGACTTTTGGATAATTTATCACCGTTGATGAACCACATAAAGAATATTTTATCGTTTTTAAATAGCCGGCTACTTGAAATAGACCCGCGAGGAACCGCAACGTGCATGTAGTTGTCGGCAGCAGTAATGCACATAAAACTCTGCATTAGATCGGTGAATGACCGAGAATGTAATGCAGTCCCAAGTTGACTGCATCATCCACTGACCTGTAGGCAAACTGCAGGGGGTCCAGCAAGGGGCCTGTAATGTCCTTCAGGTGGGCCAACACCAGTCTTTTAAAAGACATGACTACTGATGTCAGGTCGACAGGCCTGTAGTCATTTTATCCAGAGATGGAGGGTTTTTTGGGGTCCGACAGGAGGGAACTTCACACATCTCCGGTCATCTGTTGAAAATCTGTGTGAAGGTCGGTCTACACAGATTTTCAGGCAGGATGGTGACACACCGTCAGCTCATAATCCAGCACATCAGCTTATAGCAGCCATATTAAAGCCAGCAAGCACCTCACAAGTACCCGACATCTGAACTGTCTGTGTACACACTTAAATTTACCCCGCTGCTTGTTTGTCCTTTCCATGATGAAGATCCATGTCAGATCGACTGCATGGTGCTATTGCTCACAGCATCAGCAATATGAAGCAGAGATCTGGCAAGCATATCCAAATACTTTCGCGTTCGTGGATGGCGGTGTCCAGGCTCCTGGAAGACTAATTTCAAAACAATATTGCGGCTCCAGTCGGGACCTCTCACAAAAAGCATTTCGAGGCAAAACCCCACCTGTAGTTCCTTCAACTCCTCTGTCCCAGATCAAATCCTCATAGGCAAGTCATGCCACTTGGCCGCCATCTTGGCAACGCCTCCGGACAGCTTTTTTGGACTTACAAGACCAGGCTCCTATCTGAATGAACTGCACTTTTACTGGTCACCAGGATATAAAAACTACATCAGTAGAATCAGCAATAAAATCTGATAAAAATCACTGATTTAAAAAGCGTTTTTCCTGACCGCTTATACTCAGTGGCGTGGGGTGAGGTAAATTTTTGGGGAAGCCAAGTGAGAGGGGATGTCCTTTTAGGAGGACAATTATCTAATGTATTTTGCTATTACAGTGCAGGGTATAATTTTAAACAAAATTGAATCATAATTTAAAATGCACACTGTGCTCATCTGTTATCAATACACACGCGCTCTCTCTCTCTCTGTCTCTCTGTCTCCAACTTACTCATTCTCTCTCTCACCCCAAATAGCATACATAGCCTGCTGCTTATCGTGCACAGTACAAATAGGCTACGGTTAAGAATAAAAGAACCATTCACAAACTCAATCAGAAGACAATTTAAGACATTTGCATAGTAGCAATGGTGCATGTATCAAATAGGCCTACATACTCCTTAATGCTTGGCCAAATGGTCATAACACAACATCACTGAAGACTAACAACCGAGGACCCGTCCAACAGAGTATAGACAATTATTCAGGTAGCCTAACCTGGCCCAGTGCCCTGTGGCAGGTGCTGTCTATGGTGCTCATATACACATGTACACAACCACAGTAAAAACAGTAAGGTTACTTCAACTGACTACCCACCTACACCTAAATCCAGGCAAGCAAAGCAAAACAAACAATATAACCACATCAAAAATCGCACACATAGCTGGAGTTCAGTTAAGTTCAGAAAGAGAAGGAGGTGTCATTTCAATTCAATATAAATTAGCTTTATTGGCATGAATGTGTAACAACAATATTGCCAAAGCATCATACAAACTACATCAATCAACCCCATCCATTTCACTCACGTTAAAGGAAGGGCGTTCTCCAGTCTTTCATGGTGGCAAAGTAGTCAATAACCAAGTTATAAAATTTCCCACTGGCTTTTAGGTCCTCCGCAACAACGGAGTCAGTCGAAGTTTTGTGCTACCAGCTAGCCACTCTATACGAATATAGTTTTCCTCATTGAACGTACAAAACCCCTTTTTCGTCTCCAGGCCAGCTCAAGTTGTGGCATGACAGTGGCCTCATCTGATTGGTTAATCATTTCATTTTTTTCACAAAGGAATGCCAAGTCTGCCTAGCCTCCTCGCGTAGTCAGACTTGACGGTCAGTCTACGATGGTGCAATGTAGTGTTTCACCACACATCCAACGCATAACATTTAGAGGGGCGCTGTTTCACTTATTGTAAGATAGTGAGAAATGGGCAAGAGATGACAGGAACAGCTTATAAGATTTATCAAACTAAAAACATTGTGTTTTTATTGAAATGATAAAAAGTCTGACAAAAACAGGGGAAGCCTGGCTTCCCTTGGCCTCTGGGAGAAAACGCCACTGCTTATGCTTCTACTACGCATGTGTCACCACTTCCACACATGCACAGTAGAAGTAAAACAGACCCTTACGTCAGTAGAACCACACGATTGGCTGAAATATGTTTCCTGCTTTGGCTGTTAAAAGCAGACAATTGGCTTTCTAGCGGGAGGGGCAGGATAATCGCCATCTTTGCCCGGAACGGCGAAGAAGGTGGTTGTATTGAGGATGTGATTGAGTGGAGTGTCTCCTCTATAAAACGTCTCTGCTATAAATGCTACCTTCAGCCCGAGGTTCAAGCATCCTCGATGCTCAAGGATAGTGATGCCCGTATCTGCCAGCTCATTCATCAATGTTGTATTAACTGCAGGATTTTCTAATACTTCTAGCATTTGTCACTCAAACTAGCAAATATATATAAATTTAAGTGGCTCACTTCATGTCATTTACTGCAACTGGCTTTACTAAATGTACAGTTGGGTCCTCCTGCTGGCACTTATGGCTTTTCCACGTAGTCATGTGGAAGGGCAGGGAGATCGCAGAACAGAGCCATACCGCCAAACATAACTAAGTGGCACAAATATCAGCTTCTTTGATGGAAGTTGTCCTGACTGACCTATATTTCATGACAATCCATCTAATATTTGTTGAGATGTTTGACTGATATTTGTGTGGCTAAAGAAAAATAAGAAGATATATTTTCTCAATTAAAAGTAATATAGAAGAGGTTGAGGCAAGAAATGCTTGTAAATGCTGTAATCATTGCAAAAACTGGATTTTTCAATGTTTTCTATGACTTCAATTCTCAGGATAGTTAGTAACTAAATACGTATTTTACAAGAGGAAATGTTCTATGTTTCCTATGTCTGTCCCAGTTTCATCAACAGGAATGTTCCCAGCTTCTAACTACATTCTCTATGGTTTAAGGGATTGGGAGTATAGAGGAATAGTAGGACATCAAATATGAATATTGAGAGCACATGGCAGGCTGTTTGGTGCCATTTAAACAAAAACATGTTAATTTAACCCTTTGTGACGCATAACTGACTGATGGAATAACAATCAGCTCTGGGCTGTGAAGGATTTATGTCTGTAAATCCTGGCTCAGATGGTTCTGCTATGCTTCATTAAAATGGAGGAATCTCAGAAACAGGGATAATTTTATTTCTCTGAAATGTTAATTAGTTTTAGTTTGCCTTGGTCTAAGAATCCACTCTTGTTGTAGTCTGGGCATTTGAGTCAACGTATTGTCATATTCACAGTAGTGTAAGAGCCTGATTACAGAAATAACACACATTCATACTGTTTGTTTTATTAGATTAACATGTTCCTCCTGTGTGTTTATTTCTCCTTTTCCACTTTGGAAATTCATTCATTTCCCCATTTTTTCCGTCCTTCATGGGTTGAGAAAATTCTGCCCTTGGACTGACTGCATGGTGGTCAGTCTGAAACACAAGCTGGTTTTCTAAATGTCTTAAGGGATAACACAGTTGAAACAGTGGGCTGTTATCTATATGGATCTTACTGCTCAACAGTTACGTTACGCCGTTACAGCAAGAAATGGGTTAATGTCTGAGAATATGTGTTTAATGATGTACTGCTGAATGCACATGCTGTGATGCATGCTCCTCTACCCCTCATGAACTGTGGAAAACCTGGCAGGACATCATGGCCTCTATTACAGATGAGATTTAGGGTGCATGTGTGGAACAGTTCAGCATTTTCTCCATTAGTTTGCTTCATTTAGTAGATGGTGGCAAACTAACTGTTAGAGGTCCAGTGTCAGGAAATATCACCCAAAACATGCAGTTTCATGAGCATGTTTTCTGTTGTTAGTGGGGAAAGAAGATGGATGTAGAACTCTGATGGCCTGCAGTTACTTGTACTTGGAATGAGATGGTGGAGCTAGCTAGCTTGGTTAGCAAGGTGCATCCATAATTCACGTTAACTGTAATATTAGCTTGGATGCTAATTGTGGCTAGCGACAAACAAGCTTGAACCAAAATGTACTTACTGAAAAATTAACAGCCGACTCCTAATAAGCTTTTTCAGCGGCGCTGGTTAAATGTCACAGAGCAGCGGATACAAGTCGCCTCTATCCTGATTGACAGGTTACCATGATAGACACTTGTCAATCACAAGGTAGCCCCGCCCTAAAGCCCCCCCTGCTTTCTGGTCTATGTTCCCCTAAATGGGACAGCAATTTACTAAATGAACATCATGCTGTGTTGAAGAAGACTTGAAAATAGCGACTGAGACCATAAACTCATTAGGTAAGTGTTTACTGAGGTAATAAATCAGCTGAGAAGCAGCCTAATTTTGTCATAGACTTTTTTTTTTTCCAACTCTTTATTGAACATGTTAAAAGACAACAACAAAAACTAAATAAAAACAAACAAACAAAAAAGATCATCAGCAGATGATCCAAATAACAGTCATGTTCAAAGGGGGTAGGAAGAAGTTAGAATAACTTTTCTTGTCCTACCCCCACCTCAATGATATATTTTAACTACTTTAATTGTTTGCATCACTTAGATATTCCAACTAAATAAAGATCAACAAAAAAGAAAATCACTGTTCCAGATCATATCCATCAAGGAATCTTTTTTTAAATAGAAATTTCACTTGCAATAAGTTTTTACATAACTTTAAATCATTATTACTGTTGTTCCACAGGATAACACCCTGGGTTGTTATACAGTGGAACTTACTATTTGTTTGAATTAACGGTTTACTAAACATTTATATTCCTCTGAAATTGTACGTGTTTTCTTGTAGTTGAAAAAGCTCTTGGATATTTCTAGGGCAATTGGTTATTGTGCTCTAAAAAAATTTGAATAGTTTTGTAGTCAATCAAATCTTTGAACTTTAATATTTTGAGTTTAATGAACAATGGGTTTGTTGGTTCTCTGTATGTAATTTTATGTAGGATTTGAATATCTCTTTTTTGTAGGATGAAGATTGGGTATGTATTTGTTTTGTAAGTGTTACATACACTGCTCAAAAAAATAAAGGAAACACTAAAATAACACATCCTAGATCTGAATGAAAGAAATAATCTCATTAAATACTCCTTTCTTTACATAGTTGAATGTGCTGACAACAAAATCACACAAAAATGATCAATGGAAATCAAATTTATCAACCCATGGAGGTCTGGATTTGGAGTCACACTCAAAATCAAAGTGGAAAACCACACTACAGGCCGATCCAGCTTTGATGTAATGTCCTTAAAACAAGTCAAAATGAGGCTCAGTAGTGTGTGTGGCCTCCACGTGCCTGTATGACCTCCCTACAACGCCTGGGCATGCTCCTGATGAGGTGGCAGATGGTCTCCTGAGGGATCTCCTCCCAGACCTGGACTAAAGCATCCGTCAACTCCCGGACAGTCTGTGGTGCAACGTGGCGTTGGTGGATGGAGCGAGACATGATGTCCCAGATGTGCTCAATTGGATTCAGGTCTGGGGAATGGGCGGGCCAGTCCCTAGTATCAAGGGGTCTGAGGATCTCATCTCGGTACCTAATGGCAGTCAGGCTACCTCTGGCGAGCACATGGAGGGCTGTGCGGCCCCCCAAAGAAATGCCACCCCACACCATTACTGACCCACCGCCGAACCGGTCATGCTGGAGGATGTTGCAGGCAG